>NC_135963.1:2967473-3084973 GCF_053455715.1 Rhinoraja longicauda
GAACATGGATCGCTGACGTTTCGGGTCGGGACCCTTTGTCAGAACGCTCCATGTGTGTTTTTGTGCGTGGACCAGCGTCTGCAGTTATTTGTTTCTCCATTTTATCAGAAACAAACTCTCGGATAGCTAGTGCAAGTGTCTGGGCGACTGGTTTAATTGAGTTTAGTATATTGTCACGTGCACCAAAGTACAGTGAAAAGCTTTTTTGTTGCGTGCTAACCAGTCAGCGGAAAGATAACACACGATTACAATCGAGCCGCCCACAGTGTACAGATGCAGGATAAAGGGAATAACGTTTAGTGCAAGGTAAAGTCCAATAAAGGTTGATTAAAGATAGTCCGAGGGTCACCAATGAGGTAGATAGTAGTTCAGCACTGCTCTCTGGTTGTGGTAGGATGGTTCAGTTGCCTGATAACAGCTGGGAACAAACTGTCCCTGAATCTGTAGGTGTGCGTTTTCACACTTCTGTACCTTTTGCCCGATGGGAGAGGGGAGAAGAGGGAGTGGCCGGGGTGAGACTGGTCCTTGATTGTGCTGCTGGCCTTGCCGAGGCAGCGCGAGGTGTAGATGGAGTCGATGGAAGGGAGGTTGGTTTGTGCGATGGTCTGGGCTGCGTCCACAATTATCTGCAATTTCTTGCGGTCTCGGATGGAGCTGTTCCCAAACCCCGCTGCGATGCGTCCCGATAAAATGCTTTCCACGTGGCGCATCTGTGGAGGTTGCTGAGAGTTGTTGGGGGCATGCCGAACTTCCTCAGCCTTCTATTGAAGTCGAGGCGTTGGAGTGTTTTCTTGGTCAAAGCTTCAAAATATTCTCTGAGATACAGCGTGGAAAGTGATCCTTTGACTCACCAGGGTAGTCATCGATCACCCGTACACTATTTCTATTTTATCCCGCCATCTCATCCTACAGAGGCCAATTAACTTACAAACCAAGGTAGACGCACAATGCTGGAGTAACTCAGTAGGTCATGCGGCATCTCCGGAGTGAAGGAATGGGTGGCGTTTCTGGGCGACCCGAAACGTCACCCATTCCTTCTCTCCCGAGATGCTGCATGACCCACTGAGTTACTCCAGCA
Source organism: Rhinoraja longicauda (assembly GCF_053455715.1). Classification (NCBI taxonomy): domain Eukaryota; kingdom Metazoa; phylum Chordata; class Chondrichthyes; order Rajiformes; family Arhynchobatidae; genus Rhinoraja; species Rhinoraja longicauda. The sequence goes on from NC_135963.1 coordinate 2,968,552, forward strand.
TTGTGTGTCTACTTTCGATTTTAACCAGCATCTGCAGTTTTTTTCCTACACAACCTACAAACCCACACGTCTTTGGAGAGTCTGTTCACACACACACACACACACACACACACACACACACACACACACTAGGGACAGTTTACAATTTGACCCAAGCCAATTAACCTACAAACCTGCTCGTCTTTGGAGTGTGGGAGGAAACCGGAGCACCTGGAGCAAACCCACGCAGGTCACGGGGAGAACGTACAAACTCCATACAGAACAAGCGCCCGAGGTCGGGATGGAACCCGGGTCTCTGGCGCTGTGAGGCAGCAACTCTACCGCTGGGAGTGGTGCGGGTGGCCCTGGAGAGATTTGTTTGCAACTACTTGAAGCTTCTGACCATCTCCAGCCGGCTGGGCGATCTAACGGCGAGGTTTATATAGGCTTGTATACACTGGAATTTAGAAAGATGAGAGGGGATCTCATTGAAACATAGAAATTATTAAGGGGTTGGACACGCCGAGAGGCAGGAAACATGTTCCCAATGTTGGGGGAGTCCAGAACCAGGGGCCACAGTTTAAGAATAAGGGGTAGGCCATTTAGAACGGAGCGGCACGGTAGCGCAGCGGTAGAGTTGCTGCTTTACAGCGAATGCAGCGCCAGAGACACAGGTTCGATCCTGACTACGGGTGCTGCACTGTAAGGAGTTTGTACGTTCTCCCCGTGACCTGCGTGGGTTTTCTCCGAGATCTTCGTTTCCTCCCACACTCCAAAGACATACAGGTATGTAGGTTAATTGGCTGGGTAAATGTAAAAAAATAATTGTCCCTAGTGGGTGTAGGATAGTGTTAATGTACGGGGATCACTGGGCGGCACGGACTTGGAGAGCCGAAAAGGCCTGTTTCCGGCTGTAGATATATGATATGATATGATATGAGGAAAAACCTTTTCAGTCAGAGAGTTGTGAATCTGTGGAATTCTCTGCCTCAGAAGGCAGTGGAGGCCAATTCTCTGGATGCTTTCAAGAGAGAGCTAGATAGAGCTCTTAAAGATAACGGAGTCAGGGGGTATGGGGAGAAGGCAGGAACGGGGTACTGATTGAGAATGATCAACCATGATCACATTGAATGGCGGTGCTGGCTCGAAGGGCCGAATGGCCTCCTCCTGCACCTATTGTCTATTGTCTATTGTCTATTGTCTATTGTCTATTGTCTATTGTCTATTGTGCTGTGACCTTTCAGGTGCTGGACATTGTGAGGGTTCATGTCCGCTCCATCGTACAGCGGGTGTGGAAGGCCCAGGACGTTGAAACGCTGCGTCTCCACCGCATCTTCAACCGCGTGTTCAGCCGCCTGCTCTGGAGTCACGGGCAGGGCCTGTGGAACTGTTTCTCCAACTCTGGGTAGGTGCGACGCTGCCTCTGTTGACTTGTACATATTACCTGAATGGTGAAGGGGATTAGGAGAAGGGGAGATGCAACGTGACCTGGGTGTCGTGGTACACCAGTCATTGAAAGTAGGCATGCAGGTGCAGCAGGCAGTGAAGAAAGCCAATGGTATGTTGGCATTCATAGCGAGGGGATTTGAGTATTGGAGCAGGGAGGTTCTGCTGCAGTTGTACAGGGCATTGGTGAGACCACACCTGGAGTATTGTGTACAGTTTTGGTCTCCTAATCTGAGGAAAGACATTCTTGCCATAGAGGGAGTACAGAGAAGGTTCACCAGATTGATTCCAGGGATGGCAGGACTTTCATATGAAGAAAGACTGGATAGACTCGGCTTGTACTCGCTGGAATTTGGAAGATTGAGGGGGGATCTTATAGAAACTTACAAAATTCTTAAGGGGTTGGACAGGCTAGATGCAGGAAGATTGTTCCCGATGTTGGGGAAGTCCAGAACAAGGGGTCACAGTTTAAGGATAAGGGGGAAGTCTTTTAGGACCGAGATGAGAACGTTTTTTTTCACACAGAGAGTGGTGAATCTGGAATTCTCTGCCACAGAAGGTAGTTGAGGCCAGTTCATTGGCTATATTTAAGAGGGAGTTAGATGTGGCCCTTGTGGCTAAAGGGATCAGGGGGTATGGAGAGAAGGCAGGTCCAGGATACTGAGTTGGATGATCAGCCATGATCATATTGAATAGCGGTGCAGGCTCGAAGAGCCGAATGGCCTACTCCTGCACCTATTTTCTATATTTCTATGTTTCTATGTACATTCATACAATATCAGAGCATAGAGGTCCTTCTCCAGTTGTACAGGGCCCTGGTGAGACCGCACCTGGACGCAGTGCGCAGTTTTGGTCTCCTAATTTGAGGAAGGACGTCCTTGCTATTGAGGCAGTGCAGCGTAGGTTCACCAGTTTAATCCCCGGGATGGCGGGACTGCCCCATGAGGAAAGATTAGGAAAGACTGGGCTTGTGTTCACTGGAGTTTAGAAAGGATAAGAGGGGGATCTTATTAGAAACGTATAAAATTATGAAAGGACTGGACAAGCTGGATGCAGGAAAAATGTTCCCAATGTTGGGCGAGTCCAGAACCAGGGGCCACACAGTCTAAGAATAAAGAGGAGGCCATTTAAAACTGAGGTGAGAATAAACTTTTTCACCCAGAGAGTCGTGAATTTGTGGAATTCTCTGCCACAGAGGGCAGTGGAGGCCAATTCACTGGATGGATTTAAGAGAGAGTTAGATAGAGCTCTAGGGGCTAGCGGAATCGAGGGGTATGGGGAGAAGGCAGGCACGGGTTACTGATTGTGGATGATCAGCCATGATCACAATGAATGGCGGTGCTGGCTCGGAGATTCTGTGCCCGCTGTTGTCCGACTCTCTGACTCTGTTCCACCGCTGTTCCCTCGTGCGGCCTCCCACCGACCGCTCTGCCTTGCTGCTTGTGATGATTGCCATCGAAGTGCTGTAATGATATCGGCAGGAATGCTAGCCTTGGAGCGCTGCACAGAAAACATGATAGGTTTGGAGTTTCATTTGTGCTCCCTCCCCTTGGGAAGGCAGCTGGGAGCTCGGTAATGGAATAAGATGGCCGAGTTATGAAATGCAAGGCTTTTAATTGGTTTGGGGAGCGCCGTCGAGATACATTACCGCGCATATTTTAATAAAAGCAAGGCGCTTAGAGGGAAAATAGGTTTGTTGTACCCGAGGTAATGAGGTGGAATGAGCTTCATATCAATATTTTGCGCCCTGCAGGTTTGTGAATGTCATGGTGTGTGCTCAGATTGGCTAGTAGTACAGTTTAGTAAAGTTTAGTTTAGTTTCGGCAGCATCTCTGCAGAACAGGGACAGGTGACTTAGAAAACATCGGCATAGACAATAAGTGCAGGAGGAGGCCTTTAGGCCCTTCGAGCCAGCACCGCCATTCACTGTGATCATGGCTGATCGTCCACAATCAGTAACCCGTGCCTGCCTTCTCCCCCATACCCCTTGATTCTGCTAGCCCCTAGAGCTCTATCTAACTCTTTTAAATTCATTCCAGTGAATTGGTACTCTTTCGTCAGACCCAAAACATCACCTGTCCATGTTCTACAGAGATGAGTTTATTGTTTATTGTCACGTGTACGAGGTACAGTGAAAAGCTTTTGTTGCGTGCTAACCAGTCAGCGGAAAGACAACGCATGATTACAATCGAGCCCGTCCACAGTGTACAGATACAGGATAAAGGGAATACAGGGACATGGATGGGGACAGGTTTGGAGGGATATGGGCAGGTGGGACTAGCGTAGCTGGGACACGTTGGTCGGTGTGGGCAAGTTGGGCCCGAAGGGCCTGTTTCCACGCTGGATCAGTCTATGACTCTATAACATGTAGAGCAACGTGAAGTCCGATTAAAGATAGTCCATGGGTCTCCATTGTGGTAGATGGGAGGTCAGGACTGCTCCCTAGTTGTTGAGGGGAAGGTTCACTTGCGTGAAAACAGCTGGGAAGAAATTGCCCCGAATCTTGGTTTAGTTTAGAGACACAGCATGGAAACAGGCCCTTCGGCCCACTGAGTCCATGCCGACCAGCGATCACCCTGTCCACAAGAGTACCATGTTATCCCACTTTCACATCACTCCCGACACACCAGGAACAATTTACAGAGGGTCCGATTAACCAAATCACAAACCTGCATGTCTTTGGAGTGTGGGGGGAAACCAGAGCACCCGGAGAAAACCCACGCAGGTCACGGGGAGAACGTACAAACTCTTTACAGACAAGCACTGGTAGTCAGGATCAAACTCTGGTCTCTGGCGCTGTGAGGCAGCAACATTAGTTTAGTTTAGCTCAGAGATACCAGCATGGAAACAGGCCCTTCGGCCCACCGAGTCCATGCCGACCAGCGATCCCCGCACACTAACACTATCACTGCCTTACAAACCAGGGACCGATTTACAATCTTTACTGAAGCTAATTAACCTACAAACCTGCACGTGTTTGGAGTGTGGGAGGAAACCGGAGCACCAGGAGAAAACCCACGCAGGTCACGGGGAGAACGTACAAACTCCGCACAGGACAGCACCCCGTAGTCGGGATCGAACAGGAGTTGAGTTTGTCAGGATTTGATTAGTTAGGGTGTCAGGGGTTATGGGGAGAAGGCAGGGAGATTGGGGTTGAGAGGGAAAGATAGATCAGCCGTGATTGAATGGTGAAGTGGACTTGATGGGCCGAATGGCCTAATTCTGCTTCTATCACTTATGAACATGTACCCCGGGTCCCTGCCGCTGGAGGCAGCAACTCTACCGCTGTGCCACCGCGCCGCACGATTTTGCTAATTCGGAGACCCAGGTTCGATCCCAACTACGGGCGCCGTCTGTACGGAGTTTGTACGTTCTCCCCGTGACCCGCGTGGGTTTTCTCCGAGATCTTCGGTTTCCTCCCACACTCCAAAGACGTGATGGTTTGTAGGTTGATTGGCTCGGTGTAAATGTAAACATTGTGGGCGTGGGATAGTGTCGGCGCGCGGGGATCGCTGGGCGCCCGCGACGCGGTGGGCCGAAGGCCTGTTTCCGCGCTGTATCTCTAAACGTGGCAGAGACACTGATCGGCGGCTGTTTTTGTTTGTTCCCCTGGGCCGACAGCAGGAGCACGTGGGAGACGATGCTGAACAGGAAGGGCGATGGCGTCACGCCCCTGGAGCTGCAGTGTTGCCAGAGGCTGGTGCAAATCTGCAAGGACTGCCTGCTGCTCGTGTACCGCTACGCTGCCGACTTCAAGGGCTCGCTGCCGGGGCTTCGTCCACGAATGGGAGCAGCACAGGTGAAACCTCAAACCCTCTCGACCCCCCCCCCCACCCCCTCGTAGAGTCACAGAGCGATACGGCGTGGAAACAGGCCCTTCGGCCCAACCCGCCCACGCCGGCCAACAATGTCCCAGCTACACTAGTCCCGACCTGCCCACACTTGGTCCATGTCCCTCCAAACCTGTCCCTATCCATGTACCTGTCCAATTGTTTCTTTAACGATGGGATAGTCCCCAGCCTCAACTACCTCCTCTGCAGCTCGTTCCATACACCCACCACCCTCTGTGTGAAAAAGTTTCCTATTCAATCTTTTCCCCTTCACCTTGAACCCATGGCCTCTGGTCCTCGATTCCCCTACTCTGGGCAAAAGAGTCTGGCGCATCTACCGATTCCTCACCCACCTCCCCTCCCCCCCTCTCCCCCTCTCCCCCTCACCCTCCCTCTCTCCCCCCTCTCACCCCTCTCCCCCTCTCCCCCCTCTCCCCCCTCTCCGCCCTCACCCTCCCTCTCCCTCCCTCTCCCTCCCCTCTCCCCCTCCCTCTCCCCCCTCTCCCCCTCTCTCCCCCCCCTCTCACCCCTCTCCCTCCCTCTACCCCCCTCCCCCCTCCGCCACCTCCCCCCGCTCCCCCCCTCCTCCCCCCTCCCCTCCGCTCCTCCACCCCTCCCCCCTACCCCCCTTTCCCCCCTCCCCCCCCTTCCCCCCCTCCCCTCCCCCCCTCCCCCCCCTCCCTTCCTCTCCCCCTCTCCCCCTCTCCCCCCTCTCCCCCCCTCCCCCCTCCCCACTCTCCCCCATCCCCCCCACTCCCCCCTCCCTCTCCCTCCCTCTCCCTCCCCCCCCTACCCCCACCTCCTCCCCACCTCCCCCCTCTCCCCCCCTCTCCCCCCTCTCTCCCCCCCCTCTCCCTCTCTCCCCCCCCATTCTCCTGCCTTCTCCCCATCACCCCTGACACCCGCACTAATGGAGTGCCTGTACCTAGGACTGAGATGAGGAAAAACCTTTTCACCCAGAGTGTTGTGAATCTGTGGAATTCTCTGCCACAGAAGGCAGCGGAGGCCGATTCTCTGGATGCTTTCAAGAGAGAGCTAGAGATGGTAAATGGAACAAATGAATAAAAGATATGCAAACAGCAGCGATGCGAGTATTCAAGAGAGAGTTGGATTTAACTCTTAGGGGCTAACGGAATCAAGGATATGGGGCGAAGGCAGGAACGGGGTACTGATTGTGGATGATCAGCCATGATCACATTGAATGGCAGTGCTGGCTCGAGGGGCCGAGTGGCCTCCTCCTACACCTGTTCTGTGTTTCTAACCCAAGGTGTGGGTGTGGCCCGTCCATGCTTGACACTGACCACATGTGTCTCCTGTCCGTTCACAGGTCCCTGCCCCCCACGGGCCTACAGCTGACCATGAAGAAAATGCCGGCAGGCTTTGGTTGCCTGGGCTTGCCTCGATCGCGGAGCCTCTACACCGGGAGACTGGGCCAGCGCTGAGCCGCCAACGGCCAGGGTTTACCGCGGGGGAGAGTGCCCCGGGCAGGGCTGCCACACGACCTCACCCAGCCAGCGGCCACGTGCTCCCGCTCCACCAACGGCGGCCGCCCGGGCCGGGAGGCGGGTTGCTACGCAACCTCCTGTAGGCCCGGACACTGTAGGCCCAGACACTGTAGGCCCGGACACTGTGGGCCCAGACACTGTGGGCCCGGACACTGTAGGCCCGGACACTGTGGGCCCGGACACTGTGGGCCCAGACACTGTAGGCCCAGACACTGTGGGCCCGGACACTGTGGGCCCAGGGGCCGCTGTAGTCACGGGCAGTGTGGGCCCGGGCGCCGCCTAACGGAGGTTGCATAGCAACCCGCTTCCCAATAGACAATAGGTGCAGGAGGAGGCCATTCGGCCCTTCGAGCCAGCCTGGCCCGGGCGGGCCGCCATTGGTGGAGCAGGAGCACGTGGCCGCTGGCTGGGCCTTGTCCCTTATTTGGGATTGAGGAAGTTCGCAACCATACTAATAAGGGACAAGGGCGGTCCCGTAAGGGACAAACTAATTCAGCCCAAAATACGGGAAGTCCCGGCTAATACGGGACAGTTGGCGACCCTACCCCTGGGGGAGAGAGGGTCCGGGCCACACGGGAGACGAGGCCTCCTGTCTGGCTACCTCCTGCAGCGACACACAAATGGGCGGGAGGGGGGACGGACGGTGAGGAGGGTGGGAGTGGCGGGGAGGTCATCTCATCTTTGCTCGCCCCCACCAACCCCTAACCCCACCTCCCCTCCTCCCCCACCCCCCATCTCCCACCAGCACACACGACCCAAACACCAAGGGTCCCAGGTAACATGGGGGAAACGTATAGGGAAGGAACTGCAGATGCTGGTTTACACCCAAGATAGACACAACATGCTGGAGTAACTCAGCGGGACAGGCAGCATCTCTGGAGAGAAGGGAGGGGCAACGTTTCAGGTCACAACCCTTCTTCATGGAAACGTAGATACATTGAAAATGTAAGGGCCATTCGGCCCTTCGAGCCTGTACGCACCGCCATTCATTGTGATCACAGCTGATCATCCACAATCAGTAACCCGTGCCTGCCTTCTCCCCATACCCCTTGATTCCACTAGCCCCTAGAGCTCTATCTAACTCTCTTTTAAATCCATCCAGTGAATTGCAGAGAGTTCCACAAATTCACAACTCTCTGGGTGAAAAAGTTTTTTCTCACCTCAGTTTTAAATGGCCTCCCCTTTATTCTTAGACTGTGCGGCCCCTGGTTCTGGACTCCCCCAACATTGGGAACATTTTACCTGCATCTAGCTTGTCCAGTCCTTTTATAATTTTATGTGGTTTCTATAAGATCCCCTCTCATCCTTCTAAACTCCAGTGAATACAATCTTCAGACTGGGCACGAAGCTGTGCCTTCCCGTATTTGAGATTTCCAGCCTGGGACTAAGGTTTCTGACTGTCTACCCTATCTCTGTGTCTCTCAGACTTTGATTCCTTCTGGGCCATTTGCCCCGATCGTCGTTGCTGGCTACGATTTGTCCCTTTTGGTGCTTTACATTCATTTGTCCTTTGTACCTTTACATACCTCTCCTCTCCCGCTCCGCTGACTCTCGACCCCGAAACGTCGCCCATTCTTTCTACTCCAGAGATGCCGCCTGACCCGCCGAGTTCCTCCAGCATGTTGTGTCTATCTAATGAGGGTAGAAGCTCATCTGGGGACGTGGTGGCAAGTGGTTGTGAGTCTTGGCTTCAAGGAAAGCCCCTCGAGGTGGCGAGAGAACGGGTCGACACAAAACGCCGGAGTAACTCAGCGGGTCAGGTAGCATCTGTGGAGAGAAGGGATGGGTGACGTTTCGGGTCGAGACCCTTCTTCAGACTGAAGAATGTCGCGAGAGAATGGTGTTTTAAACCCATAGTTGCATTAAAGTCGCCTTTGTTTCATTTGGACTTGCACCAGGTCACCCTGAATAGCATTTACATTCCTGTTGATATTTTTTTAGTTATAGTGTAGTTTAGTTTAGAGATACAGCGCGGAAACGGGCCCTTCGGCCCATCGAGTCCGTGCCGACCAGCGATCCCCGCACATTGACACTACCCCGCACACTCCAAGGGACCATTCGCATTTATACCAACCTACAAACCTGGTGGACACACGAGGGGTTCTGGACCCGAAACGTCGCCCATTCCTTCTCTCCTGAGATGCTGCCTGACCCGCTGAGTTACTCCAGCATTGTGTGTCCACCTTCGATTTAAACCGGCATCTGCAGGTTTTTTTTATAACCTACGAGCCTGTACGTCTTTGGAGGAAACTGGAGCACCCGGAGAAAACCCACGCGGGGCACGGGGAGAAGGTACAGACTCCGTACAGACGGCGCCCGTAGTCGGGATGGAACCCGGGTCTCTGGCGCTGTGAGGCAGCAACTCTACCGCTGCGCCACCTATTGTACCCAAAGCTTCTCTCAGTCTGGAGGTTAATGGTGAGGCCGGCATTTATCAGAGGATGAGGGGGAGACAGGAGCTTATAGACAATAGACAATAGGTGCAGGAGGAGGCCATTCGGCCCTTCGATCCAGCACCGCCATTCAATGTGATCATGGCTGATCATTCTCAATCAGTACCCCGTTCCTGCCTTCCCCCCATACCCCCTGACTCCGCTATCCTTAAGAGCTCTATCTAGCTCTCTCTTGAATGCATTCAGAGAACTGGCCTCCACTGCCTTCTGAGGCAGAGAATTCCACAGATTCACAACTCTCTGACTGAAAAAGTTTTTCCTCATCTCAGTTCTAAATGGCCTACCCCTTATTCTTAAACTGTGGCCCCTGGTTCTGGACTCCCCCAACATTGGGAACATGTTCCCTGCCTCTAACGTGTCCAACCCCTTAATAATCTTATACGTTTCGATAAGATCTCCTCTCATCCTTCTAAATTCCAGTGTATACAAGCCTAGTCGCTCCAGTCTTTCAACATATGATAGTCCCGCCATTCCGGGAATTATCCTAGTGAACCTACGCTGCACGCCCTCAATAGCAAGAATTATAAAACGAGGAGAGGCGTAGAAAGGGCAGGCAGATCCTGTTCCCCAGGGTGGAGATATCAAGTAATAGAGGGCCCAGCTTCATGGTGAGAGGGGGAAAGTTTAGTTTAGTTCAACTTAGCTTCTAATGGACCAACAATGGACCATTGTGGGCTCCACCTTTCCCTGATGATCCTTGCTTTTTGCATACCTTTTGTTCTGTGTACCTTCTATATCTCTCGTTCCCCTCTCCCCTGACTCGGTGTAAAGAAGGGTCTCCAGCTGAGACTTCATCTTTTCATTCTCTCCAGAGAAGCTGCCTGACCCGCTGAGTTACTTCAGCTTTTTGTGTCTGTCATTAGTTTAGTTTAGTTAAGTTTAGCTTGTTCAGCTTAGTTTAGTTTTCGAGATATGGCGCGGAAACAGGCCCTTTCGGCCCACCGTGTCCGCGCCGACCAGCGATCCCCGCGCACTAACGCTATCCTCCACACACGAGGGACAATTGTTACATTTGCCCAGCCAATTAACCTACAAACCTGCACGTCTTTGGAGTGTGGGAGGGAACAGGAGATCTCAGAGAAAACCCACGCAGGTCACGGGGAGAACGTACAAACTCCGTACAGACGGCGCCCGTAGTCGGGATGGAACCCGGGTCTCCGGCGCTGCATTCGCTGTAAGGCGGCAACTCTGTGACCGCCCAATCTTGAGCTTATTTTAGCTTCCCTTCGCTCAGTTTAGTTTAGATGATCTTATCTTCGTTTAGTTTAGCATAGTTAGCTTAGCTTAGATTCGTTTATTATTGTCACGTGTACCGAGGTACAGTGAAAAGCTTTTTTGTTGCGTGCTGACCAGTCAGCGGAAAGACAACGCATGATTACAATCATGTTTACACTTAAAGGAGAAAAACAGGGCTGTTTTTGTTTTACACAGAGTTTGGCAGGTGCCCTGAAAGGGGTGGTCATAGAGTCACACAACATGCTAACAGGCCCTTCGGCCCAACTTGCCCATGCCAACCAACATATCCCATCTACTCTAGTCCCATTTGCTTGCGTTTGGCCCATATCCCTCGAAACCTCTCCTGTCCATGTTCTTGTCCGAATACCATTTAAATATTGCGAGAGTACTTGCCTCAACTCTCTCCTGTGTAAGAAGGAACTGCAGATGCCGGTTTAAACCGAAGGTAGACACAAAACGCTGGAGTAACTCAGCGGGACAGGCAGCGTCTCTGGAGAGAAGGGATGGGTGATGTTTCGGGTCGAGACCCTCCTTCAGACTGGTCAACTGCCTCCTGCCCGGACACAGCAATCTCAAGGCCCATAACCCATAAACGTGGATGAATATAGGGGGCGGCACGGTGGCGCAGCAGGTAGAGCTGCTGCCTCACGGCGCCAGGGACACGGGTTCTATCCCGACTACGGGTGCTGTCTGTACGGAGTTTGCACGTTCTCCCCGTGAGCTGCGTGGGTTTTCTCCAGGTGCTCCGGTTTCCTCCCGCACTCCAAAGACGTGCAGGGTGGTTGGTTATTTGGCTGTGGTAAAAGTTATAAATGGTCCCCAGAGTTTGTCGGCTAGTGTTCGTGTATGGGGCCTGTTACCGCGCTGTATCTCTGAAAGTCTCAAGAGTTATTTACTTTTTACTTTAAAAAAAAAAGTAAGAAGAAAGTAATGAACACTTGGTTTGTGGAAGAGTAGTTTTAAGGTGAGAGGGGGAAAGTTTAATGGAGACGTGTGGGGCAATTTGTTCTACACGGGGTGGTGGTAGATATGATAGTGGCGTCTAAGAGACCTTTACATAGGCAGGTGGAAGTGCAGGGAATGGAGGGATATGGATCATGTACAGGCAGATTAGATCAGCTGAGCTAGGCATCATGTTCAGCACAGACATTGTGGGCCAAAGGACCCGTACCAGTAAGGTTGCCAACTTTCTCACTCCAAAATAAGGGACAAAAGGTGACCTCACCCAGCCAGCGGCCACATGCTCCCGCTCCACCAATGGCGGCCGCCAGGGCCGGGAGGAGGGTTGCTAAGCAACCTCCGTTAGGTGGCCTCTGGGCCTACACAAGCCCCTGGGCCTACAGTGTCTGGGCCTACACTGTCCGGGTGTGCACTGTCTGGGCCCACACTGTCCGGGCCGAATACTGGACAAGGGCGGTCCCTTACGGGACAAACCAATTTATGACAATAGACAATAGGTGCAGGAGGAGGCCATTCGGCCCTTTGAGCCAGCACCGCCATTCAATGTGATCATGGCTGATCCTTCTCAATCAGTACCCCCCGTTCCTGCCTTCTCCCCACACCCCCTGACTATTTTTAAGAGCTCTATCTAGCTCTCTCTTTCAATATCCCAATATATGGGATGTCCCAGCTAATACGAGACAGTTGGCAACCCTACGTACCAGAGCTGTACTGTTCTATGTGGAGGAAGGAACTGCAGACGCTGCTTTACGTCGAAGATAGACACAAAATGCTGGAGTAACTCAGCGGGACAGGCGGCATCTCTGGAGAGAAGGGAATGGGTGGCGTTTCGGGTCGAGACCCTTACTTTGGACTTTTTGCAATCTGAAGCAGGGTCTCGACCCGCAAGGTCACCTGTTCCTATGCTCCAGAGATGCTGCCTGTCCCACTGAGTTAGCCCGGCATTTTGCGTCTGTTCAATGCTGTACTTGGTGGAAGAGCCTGTGTGCTGATGAAGGAATGGGGACTGGAGAAACCGGATTTCCACTTTGGTGGCAAGAGCAGGAAAGCAGACTATTACCTGAATGGTGGCCGATTAGGAGAAGGGGAGATGCAACGAGACCTGGGTGTCGTGGTGCACCAGTCATTGAAAGTAGGCATGCAGGTGCAGCAGGCAGTGAAGAAAGCGAATGGTATGTTAGCATTCATAGCGAGGGGATTTGAGTATAGGAGCAGGGAGGTTCTGCTGCAGTTGTACAGGGCCTTGGTGAGACCACACCTGGAGTATTGCGTACAGTTTTGGTCTCCTATTCTGAGGAAAGACATTCTTGCCATAGAGGGAGTACAGAGAAGGTTCACCAGATTGATTCCTGGGATGGCGGGACAAGGGATCACAGTTTAAGGATAAGGGGGAAGTCTTTTAGGACCGAGTTTTTTTTTTTCACACAGAGTGGTGAATCTGTGGAATTCTCTGCCACAGAAGGTAGTTGAGGCCAGTTCATTGGCTATATTTAAGAGGGAGTTAGATGTGGCCCCTGTGGCTAAAGGGATCAGGGGGTATGGAGAGAAGGCAGGTACGGGATACTGAGTTGGATGATCAGCCATGATCATATTGAATGGCGGTACAGGTTCGAAGGGCCGAATGGCCTACTCCTGCACCTATTTTCTATGTTTCTATCTGCTCTCCCACGCTGCCCCTTAAGCGACACACGAGGTGCTGTTCCTCCAGTTCTGACGGTGTTCTCTCTTGGCCTGCCAGAAGCTGCCAGTAGATGTCACATTTTCCCTTTGCTTTGGCCTTTCTGGAACAGCTGTCGCTATGACGCCCTGAGAGGGCAGGTTATCGTTGGCCTGCATTACAGCGTAGTATATTGTACAAAATCGATCGCCCTAAAATAGAGGGGGGGATGTTCTGTGAAGATGAGCTGTGGGCAAAATGGACGCACTGCCGCCATTTTAGTTTAGTTTAGAGATACAGCGCGGAAACAGGCCCTTCGGCCCACCGGGTCCGCGCCGACCAGCGATCCCCACACACTAACACTATCCTACGCACACACACACCAGGGACAATTTACATTTACACTAAACCAATTAACCTACAAACCTGCACGTCTTTGGAGTGTGGGAGGAAACCGGAGGAAAACCCACGCAGGTCACGGGGAGAACGTGCAAACTCTGTACAGACAGCACCCGAGGTCAGGATGGAAGCCGGGTCTACGCGCTGTGAGGCAGCAACTCTACCGCTGCACCACCGTGCCACAGTTCCAACTGCAACCCAGTTCCCTTGCACTTCATTCCCCCTCCCGCCCCCCCACACAAGTCATCCCACTAATTGCACTGTTCACATTCCTGTATCCCTTCATTATCACCACTTCCCCAGCCAACAATGGACCATTGTGGGCTCCACCCTTCTTTGGTCATCTTTTGCCAGCCCTGCTTTGTCCTGACCTTTTCCTACCTCCAGTCCCCCTCAACTCCCACTCCCCCCCTACTTTCAGTCTGAAGAAGTGTCCTGACCCGAAACGTCACCTATCCGTGTTCTCCACAGATGCTGCCTGACCCGCTGAGTTACTCCAGCACTCTGTGAAACGTCACCTATCCATGTTCTCCACAGATGCTGCCTGACCCGCTGAGTTACTCCAGCACCCTGTGTCTCTCTCCACCCTCCTCCTTTCATCCAAGCTGCCCGATCCATTTTAAATATAAAAGAAATTGCTTCCATCTACAGCAAGCAAACACACGAGACTGTGTAAAATAATATTTTGAATGCAAGTGATATATTCTGATTAGCCTTGAAGTTATTGTGTAACATAATAGAAGGGATATTTTGGCTTGAGGTTTGGTTCCATAAACCCTGAAGGTTTAAGTTATGTTCTGTTTTAGTGAAATAAACTAGTAACAATAAACAGCTGATTTCTGAGAGCTTATGACCTGTGACTTTGACTCGATTTTTTTAGTTTAGTTCAGAGATACAGCGCGGAAACAGGCCCTTCGGCCCACCGGGTCCGCGCCGACCAGCGATCCCCGCGGATTAACACTACCCGACACACACACACAAGGGGCAATTATACATTTTACACTGAGCCAATTAGCCTACAAACCTGCTCGTCTCTGGAGTGTGGGAGGAAACCGGAGCACCCGGAGAAAACCCACGCAGGTCACGGGGAGAACGTACAAACTCCGTACCCGTGGTCAGGATCGAAACCTCCACAGCCTTCTGTGGCGATGAATTCCACAGGTTCACCACTTCCTGACTAAAGAAATTCCTCCTTTTCTCCTTCATAAAGGAACGTCCTTTAATTCAATAGACAATAGGTGCAGGAGGAGGCCATTCGGCCCCTTCGAGCCAGCACCGCCATTCAATTCCTTGCCCTCTTGGCCTAGACTCTGCCACCAGTGGAAACATCCTCTCCACATCCACTCTATCCAGGAGCCAAGGTAATAGATGTGTTAAAATGGCCAATTTCCCCTGGGAGTTCAGGTCCACCACCGATTTATTTTCTGGTACCCTTGGTTCCAGAGCCTTTCCGTATGATCCGTCTTGCCGGACAAACAGAGGTCACGGCCGCAGAGAGGAGTCCGACCGTGCCGGAACCTTCCGCCTAGGCCGCCGAGGGGCCGAGACACCGGCCTCGGAAGTCGGCCATGGGAATGGATCTGCCGGCTCTGGCCGTGCCGGAGTTCCAGATCCCCGGCCGCGGGTGGGGAAACTCCACCCGCCGACCGGCCGCGGAAGTCCCGATGAAGATCGAGGTCGGCTGCCTCACCCCGCCTGGGGGCCACGTTTTCGGGGGGGTTTTTGGAGGGGGATTTCAAGTGCCTTCTCGTACTCTTGTCACAGAGTCATCGAGTGATACAGTGTGGAAACAGGCCCTTCGCCCACAATGTCCCAGCTATCCTATCTCTGCCTTAGAAATATCCATCGACTTGGCCTCCACAGCCTTCTCATAGAGTCACAGAGTGATACGGTGTGGAAACAGGCCCTTCGCCCACACTTGCCCACACCGGCCAATATGTCCCATCTACACTAGTCCCACCTGTCTGCGCTTGGTCCATATCCCTCCAAACCTGTCCTATCCATGTACCTGTCCAACTGTTTGTTAAACGATGGGATAGTCCCAGCCTCAACTACCTCCTCCGGCAGCTCGTTCCATACACTGTGTGAAAAAGTTACCCCTCGGATTCCTATTAAATCTTTTCCCCTTCACCTTGAACCTATGTCCTCTGGTCCTCGATTCCCCTACTCTGGGTAAAAGACTCTGTGCATCTACCCGATCTATTCCTCTCATGATTTTGTACACCTCTTTAAGATCTCACCTCATCCTCCTGCGCTCCAGGGAATAGAAACCCAGCCTGCTCAACCTCTCCCTGTAGCTCACACCCTCTAGTCCTGCCAACATCCTCGTAAATCCTTTCTGAACCCTTTCAAGCTTGACAATATCTTTCCTATAACACGGTGCCCAGAACTGAACGCAATATTGTCCGGATTAAAGGAGGTGCCGGTCGCTGGGAAATCGATGGTGGATTTGCTGTAGATATTATCAGACCCAGTTACTGAGGCAGCTGGGAGACTTAAGTGTAAAAAGAAAAATCTGCAATTTAAAATCAAAATGCTCTTGGTTGTGCTGTCCACGAAACTAAACTGTAGGGCGTCACGGTGGCACAGCGGTAGAGTTGCTGCCTCACAGCGCCAGAGACCCGTGTTCCATCATGACTACGGGCGCTGTCTGTACGTAGTTTGTACGTTCTCCCCGTGACCTGCGTGGGCTTTGTCCGAGATCTTTAGTTTCCTCCCACACTCCAAAGACGTGCAGGTTTGTAGATCAATTGCCTTGGTGTAAGTGGTCGGTACGGACTCGATGGGCCGAAGGGCCTTTTTTTCTGCCACGCATCTCAAAACTAAACTACAGGGTTGGTACAAAAGTCTCAACTGCATTGATGTGGAGGCTCAGGGGTTTACTACAATGCCTCTCAGTCTGAAGAAGGGTAGTCTCGACCTCAAACGTCATCTATCCATGTCCTCCAGAGATGCTGCCTAGCCCGCTGAGTTACTCCAGCACTCTGTGTCCATTTTTTAAACTAGAATGCCACGTGGATTACACACTGTCACCTGTAAAAGGAGGTTTAAGATCCTCGCTTATCCTGTACCTCAGTGTAATTTTCCAGCACATCTTGGTCAGCACGGATGGTTTGGGCTGAACGGCCTGTTTCCATGTTGTGCGACTCCAATCCTCGAGTGTAAAGGCCCAGCCTAGATGATCTTTCATAAATCGTTGGGGAAGCATTGGGCCATGTGTGCGCGTGGTGAGAATATGTGTGGTTTGTGTGTGAGTGTGTGTCTGTATTTGGTGAGTGTGTGTATGTATGTGTTGTGCGTGCATATGTGAGAATCTGTGGTGCACGTTTTTGTGTGTGTGTGTGCGCGTGTATGTGTGTGTGCGTATGTGTGTGTGCGTGCATGTGTGCGTATGTGTGTTTGAGTGTGTGGTGCACGTTTTTGTGTGTGTGCGCGTGTGTATGTGTGAGTGCGTGCATGTGTGCTTATGTGTGGTGCACGTTTTTGTGAGTGTGTGGTGCGTGTGTGTGTGTGATGTGTTTCACGTGTGTGTGTGTGAGTGGTGTGCCTGCGTGTGTGTGTGAGAGTGTGGTGCACGTTTTTGTGTGAGTGTGTGGTGCACGTGTGTGTGTGTGAGTGGTGTGTTTCACGTGAGTGAAAAAAGGTGGTGGGTCGTGGAGGAGTTGCTGTCATGTGGATTGGCGGCTGATCCAGACGGGGGAGTGGATTTGAAGGCAATAAATATAAACATGATATTAAATGGTGAGAGTTACGTCACGATAGACTTTGAGCTTTGCGGGAGCCCGTGTTGAATGCCAGGCAGACCGCCTGTGTTTGTCTTTATGGGGCACTCTTAGTGTTGTTTACAATGCAGCTAGTTTAATAGAAGATGGCAGGGCCTTGCTCTACACTGAGCCTGCCCTTGCTACTCAATCACAGAGACAGGCACAGCTTTGTTTGAAGTCCAAGCCTTCAGACTGAGAAGCAGAAACTACAGAAATTATAAAGCTTTAGGTTATTATTGTCATGTGTACCGAGGTTAGGGTTGCCATCTGTTCCATATTAGCCGGGACATCATGTATTTTGGGCGAAATTGGTTTGTCTCGTATGGGACCGCCCTTGTCCCTTATTGGGCCCGGGGGTTGCTGTAGGCCCGGATGGTGTAGGCCCGGATGCTGTAGGCCCGGATGCTGTAGGCCCGGACTCTGTAGGCCCGGACGCTGTAGGCCCGGACACTGTAGGTCCGGACAGTGTAGTAGGAAAAAAAACTGCAGATGCTGGTTAAAATCTGTGTCTACCTTCCGGACAGTGTAGGTCCGGACAGTGTAGGCCCGGAGGCCCGGGCGCCACCTAACGGAGGTTGCATAGCAACCCGCCTAACGGAGGTTGCGTAGCAACCCGCCTAACGTAGGTTGCGTAGCAACCCGCCTCCCGGCCCGGGCGGCCACCATTGGTGGAGCGGGAGCATGTGGTCGCTGGCTGGGTGAGGTCACATGGGGCGCGGGGCGGTGACGTCACCTGGTCCCATATTTGGGAGTGAGAGAGTTGGCACCCCTAACCGAGGTACAGTGAAAAGCTTTGTTTTGCATGCCATGCAAACAGGTAAATAAGTAATCGTCAAACTCCAGTACAATAGGTAGAGAAAAGGGGAAGAAAGTGGGGGAGTCCAGGACCAGAGGGCACAGCCTCAGAATTAAAGGACGCTCCTTTAGGAAGGAGATGAGCAGGAGTTTCTTTAGTCAGAGGGTGGTGAATCTGTGGAATTCTTTGCCACAGAGGGCTGTGGAGGCCAAGTCAGTGGATATTTTTAAGGCAGAGATAGATAGATTCTTGATCAGTACGGATATTAAGGGTTATGGGGAGAAGGCAGGAGAATGGGGCGGAGTGAGAGATAGATCAGCCATGATTGAATGGCGGAGTAGACTTGATGGGAAGAATGGCCTAATTCTGCTCCTGTCACGTATGCACATGACAGAGTGCAGAATATAGTTCTCAGCATTGTAGCGCATCAGTTCCAGAGACTGAGTCCAATGTCCGTAATGGGGTGAATCGGACAGTGCCCTAGCTTATTGAAGGACCGTTCAGAAGCCTGGTAACAGAGGGGAAGATGCTGTTCCTGAGTCTGGTGGTGCTCACATTCGGACAGTACCCTCGCTCACGGAAAAAGAGGGTGTGAAAGGGGTAGACCTGCTGCCTCACAGCGCCAGAGACCCGAGTTTGATCCTGATTACGGGTACTGACTGTATGGAGTTTGTACGTTCTCCCCGTGACCACGTGGGCTTTCTCTGGGTGCTCTGGTTTCCTCCCACACACCAAAGATGTGCGTGTTTGCAGGTTAATTGGCTTGGTATAAATGTAAATTGTCCCCAGTGTGTGTGTAGGATGGTGTTAGTGTGTGGAGGTCGGCGTGGACTCGGTGGGCCGAAGGGCCTGTTTCTATGCTGTTTCTCCAAACTAAAGGAAATGCCGATCTCTCCCCTTGTCTCTGACCTACAAAAAAAGCAATAACTGCTACAACAAAGTGCTGGAACACGTAAGGTTGCCAACTTTCTCACTTCCAAATAAGGGACAAGGTGACGTCACCGCCCCAAGCCTCACGTGACCTCACCCAGCCAGCGGCCACGTGCTCCCGCTCCACCAATGGCATCCGCTCGGGCCGGGAGACGGGTTGCTAAGCAACCTCCGTTAGGCAGCGCCCGGGCCTCCGGGCCTACAGTGTCGGGCCTACAGTGTCCGGGCCTACGGTGTCCGGGCCTACGGTGTCCGGGCCTACGGTGTCCGGGCCTACGGTGTCCGGGCCTACGGTGTCCGGGCCTACGGTGTCTGGGCCTACGGTGTCCGGGCCTACGGTGCCCAGGCCTACGGTGTCCAGGCCTACAGCGCCATCCGGGCCTACAGTGTCTGGGCCTACAGCATCCGGGCCTACAGTGCCATCTGGGCCTAGTACGGGACAAGGGCGGTCCCATACAGGGCAAACCAATTTAGCCCAAAATACGGGATGTCCCGGCTAATACGGGACGGTTGGCAACCCCTATGTATACACAACAGTCCATACAGTAATATTGGCTCCTGCACATCAATCTAGATTTTATCTTTATCGTGGTATTGATATGCCTCAGCACAAAAACAAGCACTTCATTGCATCTATGTCTGAATCTCTATATCTGTCAATTTCTGTATCTGTCTGTGCAAGTTATTAATTTTAAAATGCATACATTTAGCCATCTGGTTTAGCTTAGCTTGGTTCACTACTGTCACCTGTACCGAGACACGGCGAATAGCTTTTACAACCCTGAAGGGTCTCGACCCGAAACGTCGCCCATCCCTTCTCTCCCGAGATGCTGCCTGACCCGCTGAGTTACTCCAGCATTTTGTGTCTACCTTGGACTATCCTTGATTGGACTTTGCATATCCATCTAATTGTTCACGCCTGCATGCTTGCTTGAAACATGCTTTCCACGAGATCTACACAACTATTAACCCAGGACCCACAGACCTTTCAACATGTCATCAGCAACTCTTGGCCCATCATCACTTTGGCTGCTGTTAGAGGAATGTTTTGTATCAGTCGTAAATCTACCTACATATACATATATAGATATATATTTAAAGAGAGAAAGTGGAAAGAATTCACTTTTTTTAAGTCTATTTTGAAGGTGATAATTTGACTTTAGCCTCTCCTGTCGAGAGAGGTGGAGAAAGCACAAGTTATTATGTTAGCTGCTCCCACCGAGGTCTGCCTGCAAGGCCTGGCACAGAGTGCTGGAGTAACTCAGCGGGTCAGGCAGCATCTCTGGAGAACATGGACAGGTGACGTTTCGGATCAGAATCTTTCTTCAGACTCAGGGACCCTGATCTGAAAAATGTCACTTGTCCAATATTAACATTCTCACTCCCAAATACGGAACAAGGTGACGTCACCACCCCGCGCCCCACGTGACCTCACCCAGCCAGCGGCCACGTGCTCCCACTCCACCAATGACGGCCTCCGAGGCCGGGAGGCGGGTTGCTACGCAACCTCCGTTAGGCGGCCTCCGGACCTACAGTGTCTGCACCTACACTGTCCGAACCTACACTGTCCGGACCTACAGCGTCCGGGCCTACAGCCTCCGGGCCTACAGCGTCCAGGCCTACAGCCTCCGGGCCTACAGCCTCCGAGCCTACAGCCTCCGGGCCTACAGCCTCCGGGCCTACAGCCTCCGGGCCTACAGCGTCCAGGCCTACAGCGTCCAGGCCTACAGTGGCCCCCGGGCTGACAGTGTCCAGGCCTACAGCGCCCCCCGGGCCTAATAAGGGACAAGGGCGGTCTCGTACGGGGCAAACCAATTTAGCCCAAAATACAGGATGTCCCGGCCAATACGGGACAGTTGACAACCCTACTTGTCCATGTTCTCCAGAGATGTGGCCTGACCTGCTGAGTTACTCCAGCACTTTGTGCCATGTTTTTGTAGGCCTCACTACAAGGGCTGCCTTGGTTCGAGAGTGCAGGGGGTGGGTGTGGAGCAGCTGCAATCTATGGTGATCTTGCAATACGATTGATGTTCTGAATGTTATTTCCTTTCCGTCTGATTAAACAATAGCGAATGAAATCACGCAATGCATTGTACAGTAAAGCGATCCTTTTAGAACTATTCCTGTGTGGATCTATTCTTTGCTTCTTTCCTTCCATAGCCATCTCCATAACCATACGCAGATATGTAATAATGCCGAGGCTCTATAAGGCTCTGGTCGGACCGCATTTGGAGTATCGTGAGCAATTTTGGGCTCCATATCTGAGGAAGGATGTGCTGGCTCTGGAGAGGGTCCAGAGGAGGTTTACGAGAACGATCCCAGGAATGAGTGGGTTAACATATGATGAGCGTTTGTCGGCACGGGGCCTGTACTAGATAGAGCTCTTAAGGATAGCGGAGTCAGGGGATATGGGGAGAAGGCAGGAACGGGGTACCGATTGAGAATGATCAGCCACGATCACATTGAATGGCGGTGCTGGCTCGAAGGGTCGAATGGCCTCCTCCTGCACCTATTGTCTATTGTCTACTCACTGGAGTTTAGAAGGATGAGGGGGGACCTCATTGAAACTTGCCGACTAGTGAGCGGCCTGGATAGAGTGGATGTGGAGAGGATGTTTCCACCAGTGGGAGAGTCTAGGACCAGAGGGCACAGCCTCGGAATTAAATGGCGTTCCATAAGAAGATGAGGAATTTCTTTAGTCAGACGGCGGTGAATCTGTGGAATTCTTTGCCACAGAAGGCTGTGGAGGCCAAGTCAATGGATATTTTTAAGGCAGAGATAGATCGATTCTTGATTAGTGCGGGTATCAGAGGTTATGGGGAGAAGGCAGGAGAACGGGGTTAGGA
This sequence comes from Rhinoraja longicauda, assembly GCF_053455715.1. NCBI lineage: Eukaryota > Metazoa > Chordata > Chondrichthyes > Rajiformes > Arhynchobatidae > Rhinoraja > Rhinoraja longicauda. Next base: position 2,990,353 of record NC_135963.1, read on the forward strand.
GGGAGAGATAGATCAGCCACGATTGAATAGTGGAGTAGACTTGATGGGCTGAATGGCCTAATTCTGCTGCTATCACTTCTGAATCTCAATGGTTCATTGATACTTTATTTGCCACTAGGATGGCACGGTGGCACAGCGGAAGTGTTGCTGCCTTACTGCTCTTTTAGCACCAGAGAGTAGGTTCGATGCCGACTACAGGCGCTGCTACAGGGAGGCACGGTGGCACGGTGGCACAGCGGAAGAGTTGTTGCCTTATAGCTCTTTTAGCGCCAGAGAGTAGGTTCGATGCCGACTACAGGCGCTGTCTGTACGGAGTTTGTACGTTCTCCCCGTGACCTGCGTTGGTTTTCTCCGAGATCTTAGATTTCCTCCCACACTCCAAAGACGTGCAGGTTTGTAGGTTAATTGGCTCGGCGTAAATGTAAATTGTCCCTAGTGGGTGTAGGATAGTGTTAGTGTGCGGGGATCGCTGGTCGGTGCGGACTCGGTGGGCCGAAGGGCCTGTTTCCGCGCTGTATCTCTAAACTATACTAAACTAAATTCACGGGAAGGAACTGCAGATGCTGGTTTACACCGAAGGTAGACACAAAGTGCTGGAGTAACTCAGCGGGGCAGGCAGCATCTCTGGAGGAAAGGATTAGGTGACGTTTCGGGTCGAGACCCCTCTTCAGACTGAGATTCAGGGGAGCAGGAAATGAGAGATATCGACGGTAAATAGAACAAATGAACAATAAAAGATGTGCAAAAACCAAGGATGAGAGTTTTCCAGAGAGAGTTAGATTTAGCTCTTAGAGGTAAAGGAATCAAGGGATTATGGGGAGAAAGCAGGGACGGGGTACTGATTTTAGATGATCAGCCATGATCATATTGAATGGCAGTGCTGGCTTGAAGGGCCGAATGGCCTCCTCCTGCACCTATTGTCCATGTTGCTGTGTTTCTATGAGAACAGGACTCACTGCACTTCCTCTCTGACTCTCATTGTTGCTTTTTGCACAGATTTAATTTATTCTAGTTTCCCTCTCCCCTGACTCTCAGTCTGAAGAAGGGTCTCGACCTGAAACGTCACCCATTCCTTCTCTCCAGAGATGCTGCCTGACCCGCTGAGTTACTCCAGCACTTTGTGTCTGTCTGCAGTGAAATTCATTTTTATATACAGTATGATATAAATATCACTATACATAACCACTTAGAACCGTAGAAACATAGAAAATAGGTGCAGGAGGAGGCCATTTGGCCCTTCAAGCCAGCACAGCCATTCATTGTGATCATGGCTGATCATCCACAATCAATAACCCGTGCCTGCTTTCTCCCCATATACCTTGATTCCACTAGCCCCTAGAGCTCTATCTAACTCTCTCTTAAATCCATCTAGTGATTTGGCCTCCACTGCCCTCTGTGGCAGAGAATTCCACAAATTCACAACTCTCTGGGTGAAAAAGTTCCTTCTCACCTCAGTTTAAAATGGCCTCCCCTTTATTCTAAGACTGTGGCCCCTGGTTCTGGACTCCCCCAACATTGGGAACATTTTTCCTGCATCTAGCTTGTCCAGTCCTTTTATAATTTTATATGTTTCTATAAGATCCCCTCTCATCCTTCTAAACTCCAGTGAATACAAGCCTAGTATTTTCAATCTTTCCTCATATGACAGTCCCGCCATCTCAGGGATCAATCTCGTGAACCTACGCTGCACTGCCTCAATTACAAGGATGTCCTTCCTCAAATTAGGAGACCAAAACTGTACACAATACTCCAGATGCGGTCTTACCAGGGCCCTGTACAACTGCAGAAGAACCTCTTTACTCCTATACTGAAATCCACTCGTTATGACTTAGCTACATCTTGGGTCAGCATCTCAGTATATGTATAGCCAAAACATTATGACCTGATGAGGCAAAACATTATGCCCACCTGCCTAATATGCTGTTGGTCCTCTGTGTGCAGCCCCATACGCAGCAGGGTGCGATGCACTGTGTATTGTGACACATTCCTCCCGTGACCACCATTAACATTTTCTGTGACTTGTGCCACAGTCGACCTTCTGTCGGTTCGGACCAGACTGGATAGCCTTCGTTGCCCTCGCGCATCGATGAGCCTTGGGCGCCCAACACCCTGTCTGTCGCCGGTTTGTGGTTTGTCCCTCCTCGGACCACTGTCGGTCGGTACTCACCACTGCTGACCGGGAGCACCCCACAAGCCTTGCCGTTTCACAGATGCTCTGACCCAATCGTCTGGCCACAACAATTTGGCCCCTTGTCAAAGTCGCTCAGGTCTTTACTCCTGCCCATTTCTCCTGCATCCAACACGTCAACTTCAAGAGCTGACTGTTCACTTGCTGCCTAATATATCCCACCCCTTGACAGGTGCCATTGTAACAAGATAATCAATGTTATTCGCTTCACCTGTCAGTGGTCCTAATGTTTTGGCTGATCGGTGTATATACTTCTAAGATAGACACAAAATGCTGGAGTAACACAGTGGGACAGGCAGCATAGCTGGAGAGAAGGAATGTGTGACGTTTCAGGTCGAGAGACCTCATATGTTGAAAGACTGGAGTGAGTAGGCTTGTATACACTGGAATTTAGAAGGATGAGAGGGGATCTTATCGAAACGTATAAGATTATTAAGGGGTTGGACATGTTAGAGGCAGGAAACATGTTCCCAATGTTGGGGGAGTCCAGAACAAGGGGCCACGGTTTAAGAATAAGGGGTAGGCCATTTAGAACTGAGATGAGGAAAAACGTTTTCAGTCAGAGAGTTGTGAATCTGTGGAATTCTCTGCCTCAGAAGGCAGTGGAGGCCAATTCTCTGAATGCATTCAAGAGAGAGCTAGATAGAGCTCTTAAGGAGAGCGGAGTCAGGGGGTACGGGGAGAAGGCAGGAACGGGGTACTGATTGAGAATGATCAGCCATGATCACATTGAATGGTGGTGCTGGCTCGAAGGGCTGAATGGCCGCCTCGTGCACCTATTGTCTATTGTCTATTGAGACCCTCCTCCAGTCTCAACCCAAAACGTCACCCATTCCTTCTCTCCAGAGATGCTGCCTATCCCGCTGAGTTACTCCAGCACTTTGTGCCTGTCCAGTGTAAACCAGCGTCTGCAGTTCCTTCCTACACACCTCTTATGTACTTCTATCAGGCCACCCCTCAGCCTGTACAATGCTCCAGTCATCTCTCATGCAGTGGCTAAAAATGCAAATGCAGTTGTGCAAAGGGAATGAAATCAATATCTAAAATCGGGAGAGAATAACACAGCGGGGGAGGTGGAGAATTGATTGGCAAATATCCAGCTGCAAAAGGGCCTCTCAATCCTCTGATTCTCCAGCGAAAGTTTCCATCTCCAGTTATTGCTTTGCATTGATCCGCCTCTCGAACCATCCCTGTCTGTGTCTCCACCGGCTGACCAGAGGCAGAGGGAATGTCTCAATTCTTGTCTGTAGATCGGGGTAAGTAGCAGTTGCCAACTATCTCACTCCCAAATACGGGACAAGGTGACGTCACCGCCCCGCACCCCACGTGACCTCACCCAGCTGGCGGCCACGTGCTCCCGCTCCACTAATGGTGGCCGCCCGGGCCGGGAGGCGGGTTGCTAAGCAACCTCTGTCAGGCGGCGTCCAGGCCTCCGGGCCTACACTGTCCAGGCCTACAGTGTCCAGGCCTACAGTGTCTGGGCCTACAGTGTCCAGGCCCACAGCGTCCGGGCCTACAGCGTCCAGGCCTACAGCTCCTGCGGCTTGGAGTTCCCCGAAATCGGTCTCTAACCAGAGACTGAGAGCTCCGTGATGTTAAGTCTGCAGGCTCCCACGGTTGGAGCTCAAGTAACGCTGTGGCCTGTAACAGATACTTGAGCCGGTTCACGGATTCGTCTGCCGCCTGTCATTTCTGCGGCGATGAGGAGACAGTGTACCATTTGTATACAGAGTGCGTGAGGTTACAGCCCCTGTTCCAGTATCTGAAGGGGCTGCTCCTCAAGTTCTGGCTCCATTTTAGTCCTGATTTTTGCTTCTGATTTTTGGGCACCCGGTACAGAGGGGGGAGGGTCAGGAGGGAGGAGGGGGTCTCCCTGTCTGTCTGCTCCTGAGCCTGGCCAAGATGGTCATCCGCGGGTCCAGGCAGAGGGCAGTCGATGGCCTCACAGAGGTCGGCTGCCCGCCCCTCTCCCAGGCTGACGTCCGTGCCTGCGTGTCCCTGGAGAGGGAACACGCACACACGGTGTCCACGGGACGCTGGAGGCCTTCCGTGAACGCTGGTCAATAGACAATAGACAATAGGTGCAGGAGGAGGCCATGCAAGAGGCCACCAGCTCCACGATGTTAGGCCGCAGTGCGGACGGAGAAACGATAGGGGAAAAAATCGCATCTCCGTCGAAGTAAGAGATCAGAAAACGCCCCCCCCAAACTCCCCTCCCCCCCTACATAAAACAAAGCTAAAGATCACTAAAAACATACACTTAACACATACTATTTAAAGACATGGAAGGAAGGGCCAGTGTTGGCGAGGCAGCCACGTGTGTAGGAAGGAACTGCAGGTGCTGGTTTAAGCCAAAGGTAGACACATAATTCTGGAGTAACTCAGCGGGAGCATCTTCGGGAGAGAAGGAATGGGTGACGTTTCGAGTCGAGACCCTTCTTCAGAATGAATTTCAGACTCCCAAGAATCAGTCAGAGGAAGGGTCTCGACCCGAAACGTCACCCATTCCTTCTCTCAATAGACAATAGACAATAGGTGCAGGAGGAGGCCATTCGGCTCTTCGAGCCAGCTCCGCCATTCAATGTGATCATGGTTGATCATTCACAATCAGTACCCCGTTCCTGCCTTCTCCCCACACATCCTGACTCCGCTATCCTTAAGAGCTCTATCCAGCTCTCCCTTGAATGCATTCAGAGAACTGGCCCCCACTGCCTTCTGAGGCAGAGAATTCCACAGATTCACAACTCTCTGACTGAAAAAGGTTTTTCCTCATCTCAGTTCTAAATGGCCGACCCCTTATTCTTAAACTGTGGCCCCTTGTTCTGGACTCCCCCAACATTGGGAACATGTTTCCTGCCTCTAACGTGTCCAACCCCTTAATAATCTTATACGTTTCGATAAGATCTCCTCTCATCCTTCTAAACTCCAGAGATGCTGCCTGACCCGCTGAGTTACTCCAGCATTTTGTGACTACCTTCAGGTTTGTAGGTTAATTGGTTTGGTATAAATGTAAAAATGTCCCTAGTGTGTGTAGGATCGTGCTAGTGTGCAGGGATCGCTGGTCGGTGTGCATACAGTGGGCCGAAGGGCCTGTTTCCGCGCTGTATCTCCAAACTAAACTAAACACAGATGCTGCCTGACCTGTTGAGTTCCTCCAGCACTTTGTGTTTTTTCAAGACTCTGGTGCCTGCATTTCATAAGGTCATACAGTCATGTGATAGGATCAGAATTTGGTCATTCAGCCCATCAAGTCCACTCCGCCATTCAATCACGGCTGATCTATCTCTCCCTCCTAACCCCATTCTCCTGCCTTCTGACACCCGTACTAATGAGGAATCTATCTATCTCTGCCTTAAAAATATCCACTGACTTGGCCTCCACAGCCTTCTGTGACAATGAATTCCACAGATTCCACAGATTCACTAAAGTCTAAAGAAATTCCTCCTCATCTCCTTCCTAAAGGAACGTCCTTTAATTCTGAGGCTGTGCCCTCTGGTCCTAGTCTCTCCCACTAGTGGCGCAGCGTTAGTGTTGCTGCCTTACAGCGAATGCAGCGCCGGAGACTCAGGTTCGATCCTGACTACGGGCGCCGTCTGTACGGAGTTTGTACGTTCTCCCCGTGACCCGCGTGGGTTTTCTCCGAGATCTTCGGTTTCCTCCCACACTCCAAAGACGTGCAGGTTTGTAGGTTAATTGACTGGGTAAATGTAAAGATTGTCCCTAGTGTGTGTAGGATAGTGTTAGCGTGCGGGGATCGCTGGGCGGCACGGACTCGGCGGGGCCGAAGGGCCTGTTTCCGCGCTGTATCTCTAAAAAAAACCCATCCTCTCCACATCCACTCTATCCAGGCCTTTCACTATTCGGTGAGTCTCAATGAAGTCCCCTCCTCACCCTTGTAAACTCCAGCGAGTACAGGCCCAGTGCCATCAAACGCACATCGTGTGTCATCGTTTGCACGTGTCTCTCCCCCTCTCGTGCCCCGAGGGACGCAATCCCGCGTGATTCAGTGAGACAGTCCGTCTCCTCCATCTTGATCCTGCCTGAGCTGAAAGGCAGTTTAACAGGAGCTGTTTCCAGCATCCAACCCATGCTGTGACTCTTGCGAGATTGCAAGGCACCAGCGCTAAGGGGGGTCTGAGATGGAAAATAGTCCATGTCTCTGCATTAACATCGCTCGATAACAATTGGCGAACATGATATTTGGCAGCTTTCAACTAGTCTAATGATGCAAAGCATATCGAAGGCATTGTAATGATATTTATGAAGTCGTTTCCCTTGGGACATGTTTTAAGGTGAACTGCTTTTCAAAGAAATCACAGAGAAATAAGTCAATTGCTATTTGCAATGACAGCTACCGGCGTCCAGAGGAGATTTTGATCGTTCTGGCAATTTAGTAGAAAATGATTTTGACTTGCGCCTGACTGACAGAAAGGTCTGTATAATCCACAACACGCCTCTGGGGAATGAAGGACTGCAGGCAGGTGCAGTGGATTGGATCAAAGGCGATAAAGATAGTGATTGTCTCGACCCGAAACAGCTGGACAGGTACATGGATAGGACAGGTTTGGAAGGATATGGACCAAGCGCAGGCAAGTGGGACTAGGGTAGCTGGGACATTGTTGGCCGGTGTGGGCTAGTTGGGCCGAAGGGCCTGTTTCCACACTGTGTCACTCTATGACTCTATGACTCTAGTTGTGAATTTGTGGAATTCTCTGCCACAGAAGGCAGTGAAGGCCGATTTACTGGATGAATTTAAAAGAGAGTTAGATACAGCTCTTGGGGGAAGCAGAATCAAGGGATATGGGGAGAAGGCAGGCACGGGTTACTGATTGTGGATGATCAGCCTTGATCACAATGAATGGCGGTGCTGGCTCGAAGGGCCAAATGGCCTCCTCCTGCACCTATTTTCTATGTTTCTATGAAACGTCACCCATCCATGTTCTCCAGAGATGCTGCCTGACCCGCTGAGTTACTCCAGCACTCTGTGAAACGTCACCCATCCATGTTCTCCAGAGATGCTGCCTGACCCGCTGAGTTACTCCAGCACTCTGTGAAACGTCACCTATCCATGTTCTCCACAGATGCTGCCTGACCCGCTGAGTTACTCCAGCACTCAGTGTGTATCATCAGTGATTGCAAAAGAATAGGAAAATCTCAAAATGACCACCATTTTTCTGCCTGAAGAGGGGTGTCCACCTGAAACGTCACCTATTCCGTCTCTCCACAGATGCTGCCTGGCCCGCTAAGTTACTCCAGCAGTAACCTGTCGGTCTTCCGTGTAAACCAGCATCTGCAGTTCCTTGTAATAGTTTCTGTGTAATAGTTTCCCTCAACCCCCTGAGCTCCAAAGAAAGTCCCAGTGTACCAAAATGGCCGTCACGGTGGCGTAGCGGTAGAGTTGCCGCCTCACAGCGCCAGAGACCCGGGTTCCATTCCTAACAGTGGGTGCTGTCTGTACAGAGTTTGTACGTTCTCCCCGTGACAACTTGCGTTTTCTCCGGGTGCTGCGGTTTCCTCCCACACTGCGAAGAGGAGCAGGTTTCAAAGTCAAAGTCAAAGTCAAAGTCAATTTTATTGTCAATCCTCAGCCAGTTTACACAGACAGAAAATCGAAATACCGTTTCCCACAATCCCGAGGAACAAAGTGCATAAAACTAAGTTAAAATTAAAAAGGCACAGCAAACAACAATCAACATAAAATATAAAATATAAAATATAGTCACTTCAAATGCGTTAAAAAAAATTTTTTTAAAGTGTCTGGTGCTGGATGTGCGTGTGTGTGGGGTGTTAAAGTCCAGGTCCCATAGGGGCAGGGGAGAGAGGAGGAAGGGAGGGGAGAGAGTTCAGCATCCTGACAGCCTGGTGGAAAAAACTGTTCTTTAGTCGGGTGGTGCTTGACCTCAGGCTGCGAAACCTTCTCCCTGAAGGCAGGAGGGTGAAGAGGCTGTTGGAGAGGTGGAAGGGGTCACCCACAATGCTCAATGCTTTGCGGGTGAGGCGGGTGGTGTAAAGGACCAGGAGTGTTGGGAGTGAGGCGCCAGTGATCCTCTCAGCAGTGTTCACTTGGCGCTGCAGGGTCTTGCGGCTGGAGGCTGTGCAGCTGCCGAACCACACAGTGATGCAGCTGCTGAGGATGCTCTCGATGGCGCCTCGGTAAAAAGTGTACATGATGGGTGTGGGGGCTCCCGCTCTCTTCAGTTTGCGGAGGAAGTAGAGGCGCTGCTGGGCTTTCTTGGCGATGGACGTGATGTTGTTGCTCCAGGAGAGATCCTCGGTGATGTTCACCCCCAGGAATTTGGTGCTGCTCACCTGCTCCACAGCAGCACCATTGATGGTCAGTGGGTGGGGGTGTTGGGTGTGCGTTCTCCTGAAGTCGACAACAATCTCCTTTGTTTTCTCCACATTCAGGAAGAGATTGTTGTCTGTGCACCACGCGGCCAGCTGGTCCACCTCCTTCCTGTAGTGGGTCTCGTCGTTGTTGCTGATGAGACCCACCACTCTTGTGTCATCCGCAAACTTGACGAAGTGGTTGGAGCTGTAGGTGGGTGTGCAGTCGTGGGTCAGCAAGGTGAAGAGCAGGGGGCTTAGCACACATCCTTGTGGGGCACCCGTACTCAGCGTGATGGTGTCCGATGTGTTGCTGCCGACCCGTACGGACTGGGGTCTGGCAGTGAGGAAGTCCAGCAGCCAGTTGCAGAGAAGGGGGCTGAAGCCCAGATTTGTTAGTTTACAAACCAGCTGCTGGGGGATGATGGTGTTAAATGCTGAGCTAAAGTCTATGAACAGCATCCTAACATATGAGTTTTTAGTGTCCAAGTGGGTGAGGGCTGGGTGTAGAGCAGAGGAGATGGCATCCTCAGTGGACCGCTTAGCTCGATATGCAAACTGAAACGGGTCTAGGGAGGGGGGGAGGTTGGATCTGATCTGCTTCATGACCAGCCTCTCGAAGCACTTCATGAGGGTTGAAGTCAGCGCTACAGGGCGGTAGTCGTTGAAGCAGGATGGAGAAGACTTCTTGGGCACAGGTATGATGGTGGTTTCTTTGAAGCACAAGGGAACAACAGCCTGGCTCAGGGAGATGTTGAAGATGTCTGTGAGGACATCTGTGAGCTCAGCTGCGCAGTCTTTTAGCACACGACCAGGAATGTTGTCAGGTCCAGAAGCTTTCCGGGTGTTAATCCTTAGCAGTGTGCTCCTCACACTGCCTGGAGACAGACAAATAGCCTGGTCGTTGGGGGGGGGAGTTGTTTTCTGCGCAGGTGTGTTGCTCTGGGCTTCAAAGCGTGCGAAGAAGCCGTTGAGGTCGTTCAAGAGAGAGGTGTCACTGTCACAGGTCTGTGGTAAGGGTTTGTAGTCCGTGATAGTCCTAATACCCTTCCACAGGTTAGTTGGCTTCTGTAAATTGTCCTTAGTGTGTGTCGGGTAGAGCTAGTGTACGGGCTGATCGCTGGTCGTGAGGACTCTGTGGGCCGTAGGGGCCTGTTTCCACGCTGTATCTCGAGATTTTGTGTTAAAATTTAAAGTTTTCTCTGAAAATAGACAATAGACAATAGACAATAGGTGCAGGAGGAGGCCATTCGGCCCTTCGAGCCAGCACCACCATTCAATGTGATCATGGCTGATCATCCACAATCAGTACCCCGTTCCTGCCTTCTCCCCATTCTCCCTGACTCCGCTATCCTTAAGAGCTCTATCTAAGGAGATATGGGTGGAACTCCCGAACAAAAGGCACCAAACGTGGACCTCCCAGCGTGGAGGGGATGGGGGGAGGCCGAGTCAAGGGATATTTTTAAGGCAGAGATAGATGGATTCTTGATTAGTACGGGTGTCAGGGGTTATGGGGAGAAGGCAGGAGAATGGGGTTAGGAGGGAGAGAAAGATTGTGCCATGATCGAATGGCGGAGTAGACCTGATGGGCCGAATGGCCTAATTGTAGTCGGTGGCGATCGATGGCCGTGGGTGATCAATGTTCGGCGTGGACTCAGTGGGCCGAAGGGGCTATTTCTCTCGTGGCAGTGCTGGCTCGAAGGGCCAAATGGCCTCCTCCTGCACCTATTTTCTACGTATCTGTAAAGTAAACTAAACAGACCTAACCTAATCTAATTTAAATCAAGCTAAACTGAATTAAATTAAACTAAACTAAACTAAACACACACAAAGTGCTGGAGTAACTCAGTGAGGGGGGGGGGGGGGGAGAACAAGGTGGGTCCCGGCGTGGGGGGGGGGCACCAAGAACAAAGAGGGGACCATTGAGGGCGGCATTGAACATTCCGTAAATTTGTTGCTGCCCTTTAGATGGCGACTCTTTGCATACCTGTAAATTTGTTGCTGCCCTCTAAGTGGCGACTCTTTGCATACCTGTAAGTTTTGTTGCCGCCCTTTAGGTGGCGACTCTTTGCATACCTGTAAGTTTGTTGCCGCCCTTTAGGTGGCGACTCTTTGCATACCTTGCGCACGGTATGCAAAAACAAAGAATTCCACTGTGACGTGCCACGTGTGAGAATAAAGTATCGCCCATTCAACACGTATACAAACCGGGGAATCCGTGTTTGGAGGCCGTCCACAACACGCCTGCAAAGTGCGACGGTCTGATTACCGGGCGGTCACTGTGGCGCAGCGGGTGGAGCTGCTGCCTCACAGCGCCGGAGACCCGGGTTCCATCCCGATGACGGGCGCTGTCCGTACGGAGTTTGTACGTCCTCCTCCGTGACCTGCGCGGGTTTTCTCTGGGGTCTTCGGTTTCCTCCCGCGCTCCAAGGACGCGCAGGTTTGTAGGTCAATTGGCTTGCTATGAAATGTAAAATTGTCCCTCGTGTGCGTAGGGTCGTGTCAGTGTGTGGGGATCGCTCGGTGGACCAGAGCGTTTGTTTCCGCGCTGTGTCTCTAAACTAAAGTAAACGTGCATTCCTCGTGTACGGTACGCGAAACAAAGAATCTCACTGAGACGTGCCACGCGTGAGAATAAAGTATCATCCTTACAACACGGATACAAACCGTGTTTGGAGGCCGTCCACAACACGCCTGCAAAGTGGACCAACTCACCGAGAGTGCTACGGTCTGATTACTTTGGGCAAGCTGCCACTCACGGGAGGGTACAGCAGAGAGTGACAAAGTTAATTGCAGCTGGGAATCAATCATTAATTGCAGCTGGGATGCAGTGCGTACAGCACAGCTGCAGCTGCACAGCTGCAGCTGCACAGCTGGGCACGGGGGATACTCCACTTACTGACGTCCCTCCTGCCAGATGTGCGGTCAGAACCACAGTCTGTTCATCTCCGCCTTAAAAATACCCACGGTCTTGGCCTCCACAGCCATCTGGATTCACCACCCCTCTGACTAAAGAAATTCCTCCTCATCTCCTTCCTAAAGGTACGTCCTTTTATTCTGAAGCTGCGCCCTCTGGTCCTGGACTCTCGCACACTTGGAGCGGCACGGTGGCGCAGTGGTAGAGTCGCTGCCTCATGGCGCCAGAGACCTGGGTTCCATCCCGACTACGGGCGCTGTCCGTACGGAGTTTGCACCTTCTCCCCGTGACCTGCGTGGGTTTACTCCGGTTGCTCCGGTTTCCTCCCACACTCCAAAGACGTGCACGTTTGTAGGTTAATTGACCGGTAATACGGTAAATTGTCCCTCGTGCGCGGGATAGTGACAGTGTGCGGGGATCGCTGGTCGGCACGGATAGAGTGGGACGAGGGGCTGTTTTTACGCAGTATCTCTAAAAGAAACTAAAAGCTTTAGTTTAGTTTAGTTTATTTTATTTCAGTTCAGTTTCGTTCAGTTCATTTATTATCATCACATGCACCAATTCAACGATTCAACGGTTTATTATCACACGTACTGAGGTACAGTGAAGTGCCTTGTTTTGCCTACACCCCAGTAAAATCACACAGCTCACCTAACCTAGGCAGTACATAAGTATCGCCATGAGGTACAGTGAAACATCTTTTTTGTTGCGTGCTATTCAGTCAGCGGAAAGACGATACATGATTATAGTCAAGGTGCCCACAGTGCAGATACAGGATAGAAACATAGAAAATAGGAGCAGGAGGAGGCCATTCGGCCCTTCGAGCCAGCACCGCCATTCATTGTGATCATGGCTGATCATCCACAATCAGTACCCCGTGCCTGCCTTCTCCCCGTATCCCCTGATTCCGCTAGCCCCTAGAGCTCTATCTAACTCTCTTTGAAATTCATCCAGTGAACTGGCCTCCACTGCCCTCTGTGGCAGAGAATTCCACAGATTCACAACTCTCTGGGTGAATGGAATAACGTTTGGTGCAAGATCAAGTCCAGTAAAGTCCGATTAAAGATCGTCCGAGGGTCTCCAAAGAGGCAGATGGGAGGTCAGGACCGCTCTCCAGTTGGTGAGAGGATGGTTCAGTTGCTTGAAAACAGTTGGGAAGAAACTGCCCCTGAATCTGGAGGATACTGAAGCGAATTGCCCTGCAAACCTGCACGTCTTTGGGATGTGGAAGGGAAGCAGAACAGCCGGAGAAAGCCCACGCAGTCAGTTGTGTGAATGGGTGAACATTGGTCGCTGTGGACCTGTTGGGCCAAAAGGCCTGTTTCCAAGATGTATCTGGAAACTAAACTAAACTGACCTAACCTAAGCTAAATTAAAGTAAGAAACACTGAGCTAAACTATACTAAACACAACAAAGTTCAGGAGTAACTCAGCGGGTCAGGCAGTATCTCTGGAGAACATGGGTAGGTGACGTTTCACAGAGTGCTGGAGTAACTCAGTAGGTCAGGCAGCATCTCTGGAGAACATGGATAGGTGACGTTTCACAGAGTGCTGGAGTAACTCAGCGGGTCAGGCAGCATCTCTGGAGAACATGGATATGTGAAATGTGTAGGAAAGCGCTGCAGATGCTGGTTTAAATCAAAGGTAGACACAAAATGCTGGAGTAACTCAGCGGGTCAGGCAGCATCTCGGGAGAGAAGGAATGGGTGACGTTTCGGGTCGAGACCCTTCTTATGGACAGGTGAAAGTGGGATAACTTAGAACTAGTAACTACGAGCCGGCTTAAATGGTGGCGTAGAGTTAGAGCTACTGCCTTACAACGTCAGAGACCCGGGTTCGATCCCGACTACGGGCGCTGTCTGTACGGAGTTTGTACGTTCTCCCCGTGACCTGCGTGGGTTTTCTCCGAGATCTTCGGTTTCCTCCCGCACTCCAAAGGCGAGCAGGTTTGTAGGTTAATTGGCTTTGCATAATTGTAAATCGTCCCTAGCGTGTGTAGGATAGCGTTAGTCTGCGGGGATCGCTGGTCGGCGCGGTCTCGGTGGGACGAAGGGCCTGTTTCTGCGCTGTATCTCGAAACTAAACGAAACTAAACTAAAAGGGCGAAAAATGCGATAACATAGAACTAGTGCGGACTGCTGAGCGTTGGTCGGAGCCGGCTCGGTGGGCCTGTATCTTCAAACTCCACACGAAACTTTACTGCGTGAGGATTGGGTGTGTGAAACATCGAGGTATTGCGCCCCTTGTCTCTACCCCCACGCGGCTTTGAATGTGGGTCAGTGCCCGCAGCGTGGAAACTGGTACACTGTGTGCCAGCCTCATGCACGGTGGAAGCTGGCATCACTAGCTCCAAATCGATGCTGATGGTGTGGAAACGACGCTCACCAATTAACGGTCCCAGCGGGGCCAGGATTGTAAATGAATTAATACTCGGTACGACTATGGGCTGGACAGTCTTAATGAGCTGAGGGCCCTGTGGGCAAGGAGGGACTGCAGACACTGGTTTAAACCGAAGATAGGTACCAAAAGTGGACGCGGAGACGATGTTTCCACCAGTGGGAGAGTTCACAGCCTCAGAGTTAAAGGACGTTCCTTCAGGAAGGAGATGAGGAGGAATTTCTTTAGACTTTAGTCAGAGGGAGGTGAATCTGTGGGATTCTTTGCCACAGAAGGCTGTGGGAGGCCAAGTCAGTGAATATTTTTAAGGCAAAGATAGACAGATTCTTGTTTAGTGTGGGTGTCAGGGGTTATGGGGAGAAGGCAGGAACGGGGTACTGATTGAGAATGATCAGCCATGATCACATTGAATGGCGGTGCTGGCTCGAAGGGCCGAATGGCCTCCTCCTGCACCTATTGTCTATTGTCTATTGAGGGTGGTGAATTTGTGGGATTCTTTGCCACAGAAGGCAGTGGATATTTTTAAGGCAGAGATAGACAGATTCTTGATTAGTGTGGGTGTCAGGGGTTATGGGGAGAAGGCAGGGGAATGGGGGGTAACTTGTTCACACAAAAAAAGGTAGATGGTGTATGGAACGAGCTGCCGGAGGAGGAGGTTGAGGCAGGGACTGTGGCAACGTTTAATAAACATTTGGATGGGTACGTGGATAGGACCGGTTTAGAGGGATATGGGCCAAACGCAGGCATGTGGGACTAGTGTAGATGGGACATGTTGGTCAGCATGGATAAGTTGGGCCAAATGGCCTGTTTCCACACTGTGTCTCTCTATGACTGTAGATGTCCCTAGTTTATAGGATAGAACTAGTGTACGGGTGATCGCTGATCGGCACGGACTCAGTTGAGTTTAGTTTATTGTCACGTGTACCGAGGTACAGTGAAAAGCTTTTGTTGCGTGCTAACCAGTCAGCGGAAAGACAACACATGATTACAATCGAACCGTTCACAGTGTACAGTGATAAGGGAATAACGTTTAGTGCAAGGTAAAGCCAGCAAAGTCCGATCAAGGATAGTCCCGAGGGTCACCAATGAGGTAGATAGTAGTTCAGCACTGCTCCCTGTTTGTGGTAGGATGGTTCAGTTGCCTGATAACAGCTGGGAAGAAACTGCCCCTGAATCTGGAGGTGTGCGTTTTCACACTTCTGTACCTTTTGCCCGATGGGAGAGGGGAGAAGAGGGAGTGGCCGGTGTGCGACTGGTCCTTGATTATGCTGCTGGCCTTGCCAAGGCAGCGTGAGGCAGCGTAGAAGAGAAGGAACAATAGAGAAATCTGCGCCAGAATAAAATTAATGATGAGTAATTTGTAGTGGTAAGCGGGGAATGAGAACCCATTTCATTGTATATTCCCTCTTAGGCAATGAGCAGGAGGCTTTATTAACTTGAGTTATATAGTTTGTGAGTAACAGAGATCTTCCTCTTGTGTGAAATAAAGAGGATTTGTATCATTATTTTATGAATAGACCCAAACTCTCCAAAGGCACCCCCTGGAACATTACCGTTGATTACAACCTCTTCACTGTCCTCATTCGGTACGCGCAAAGCCTGGATTGCCAGTTTGGTTCGGCTGCATTTGGAGTACTGCATGCAGTTCTGGTCGCGCCCCATTGCAGGCTTTGGAGAGGGTGTGGAGGAGGTTTACCGGAATGATGCCCGGATTAGGAGGGTAGCGGTGGAATCGCTGCCTCACGGCGCCAGAGACCCGGTTCCCATCCCGACTAGGGCGCCGTCTGTACGGAGTTTGTACGCGCGTTCTCCCCGTGACCTGCGCGGGTTTTCTCCGAGATCTTCGGTTTCCTCCCGCACTCCAAAGGCGTCCAGGATTTGCAGGTTAATTGGCTCTGGTATAAATGTAAATTGTCCCTGGTGTGTGTAGGATAGTGTGAGTGTGTGCGGGGATCGCTGGTCGGCGTGGACCCGGTGGGCCGATGGGGCCTGTTTCAGCGCTGTATCTCCAAAACTAAAACTGAAAAAAGGAAAAACTAAATCTAAAATCTATCTATCTCTCTGCCTTTAAAATATCCATTGACTTGGCCTCCACAGCCTTCTGTGGCAATAAATTCCACAGATTCACCGCCCTCTGACTAAAGAAATTCCTCCTCATCTCCTTCCTAAAGGAACGTCCTTTAATTCTGAGGCTGTGCCCTCTGGTCCTAGACTCTCCCACCAGTGGAAACATCCTCTCCACATCCACTCTATCCAGGCCTTTCACTATTCGGTAAGTTTCAATGAGGTCCCCCCCTCATCCTTCTAAACTCCAGCGAGTACAGGCCCAGTGCCCACAAACGCTCATCATATGTTAACCCACTCATTCACGGGATGGTTCTTGTAAAGAATATATATGTTGCAATATTTATATTTTGAAATAAACTTTAAATAAACTTATGACATCGTGTTTCAGGATTATGTTGACAGATTTAATTAGCCCATGAAGAAGGCAATTATGTTTGAGTGATATGGACAGACACATGAGATATCCTATCCACCTGCGACTCAATACGTTTAAAATGTCTTAACAGCAGATGATCTATTTATATCAGAGTCCGTGGGGCATCTGTGAATTAAAGAGATATTAATTCTGACACTAAAATGAGAGGTCGAAGAGAGACATCGGGCTGGCACGGTGGTGCAGCGGTAGAGTTGCTGCCTCACAGTGCCAGAGACCCAGGTTCCATCCTGACTAAGGGTTGTCTCTGGGTGTGCCAGTCTTCTCCCACACTCCAAAGACGTACACGTTTGTAGGTCAATTGGCTGTGTGTAGGGTCGTGCTAGTATATGGTTGGCGCAGACTCGATGGGCTGAAGGGCCTGTTTCCGCGCTTTATCTCTCAACACAGCGCCAGAGACCCGGGTTCCATCCCCACTACGGGCGCTGTCTGCACGGAGTTTGTACGTTCTCCCCGTGACCTGCGTGGGTTTCCTCCGGCTGCTCCGGTTTCCTCCGGCTGCTCCGGTTCCCTCCCACGCTCCAAAGACGTACACAGGGTAAGATGGAGGCAATGTTTCTCTTGTGCATTATCCCACGTTGCTGAGAGTTTCACACACAAACTGCGTCGCTTATGAATGGTGGTCACGGTTTAACTTTGCTTTAAACTTCGAACCTTAAAGATACCGCGCGGAAGCAGGCCCTTCGGCCCACTGAGCCTGTTCCGACAAGCGATCACACCCCGTACACTAGCACTATCCTATGGGCCAGGGACAATGTACAATCTACAGAAGCCAATCAACCTACAAACCTGCACGTCTTTGGAGTGTGGGAGGAAACCGGAGCACCCGGAGAAAACCCACGCGGGTCACGGGGAGAACGTACAAACTCCGTACAGACAGCACCCGTAGTCAGGATGGAACCCGGGTCTCTGGCGCTGTGAGGCAGCAACTCTACCGCCGCGCCACCGTGCTGGTTCTTTCTGTAAGAATTGATTATAAGATTATAAGAACATTGAACAGTACAGCACAGGCCCTTCGGCCCACAATGTCCGTGCCGAGCATGATGCCAAGTTATACTTCCTGCACATGATCCATACTCCTCCATTCCCTGCACTTAGAAACATAGAAACATAGAAAGCAGGTGCAGGAGGAGGCCATTCGGCCCTTCGAGCCTGTACGCACCGCCATTCAATATGATCATGGCTGATCATCCAGCTCAGTAACCTGTACCTGCCTTCCCTTTAGCCACAAGGGCCACATCTAACTCCCTCTTAAATATAGCCAATGAACTGGCCTCAACTACCTTCTGTGGCAGAGAATTCCACAGACTCATCACTCTCTGAGTGAAGAAATTTTTCTCATCTCGGTCCTAAAAGACTTCCCCCTTATCCTTAAACTGTGACCCCTGGTTCTGGACTTCCCCAACATCGGGAACAATCTTCCTGCATCTAGCCTCTCCAACCCCTTAAGAATTTTATATGTTTCTATAAAATCCCCCCTCGGTCTTCTAAATTCCAGCGAGTACAAGCCGAGTCTATCCAGTCTTTCTTCATATGAAAGTCCTGCCATCCCAGGGATCAATCTGGTGAACCTGCCCTGTGCCTATCTAAAAGCCTCTTAAACATCTCTAAACTAAACTAAACTAATCTAAACTAAAACACTTCCCTGATCTATCTTCCTTTTCTTCAGTCTCACAGGGAATTAGTGTGACATTTTAACGACTCAATAAGCATTAAAAAATTGATACCAGACATTAGCCCTGAGATGGTTCAGTGGGACATTAGTCTGTGAGCACTTAACTCATTGGGCAAAATCTCCTTGCTCTGTTATTTCAGTGGAGACATTAACCCATTTATTTTCAGCGACTCATCCCACCACTGAAATGGTGAGTGGACAACCGTGCACACCACAGGCATTAACCCTTCGTATCCCGGCATCTCGTTTTAGTTTAGTTTTGGGAAGGCAGGCAGTGGATAGGACTGACCGACAAACCTTTGTAACTTTGTAGGCGCCAGAAGCTGGGTCCACTTTGTGCGTAGACACAAGATGCTGGAGTAACTCAGCGGGTCAGGCAGCATCTCAGGAGAGAAGGAACGGGTGACGTTTTGGGTCGAGACCCTTCTTCAGACCGATGTCAGGTGAGGGGGCGGGACAAAGATAGAATGTAGTCGGAGACAGGAAGACTAGTGGGGGAACTGGGAAGGGGGAGACAATAGACAATAGACAATAGGTGCAGGAGGAGGCCATTCGGCCCTTCGAGCCAGCGCCGCCATTCAATGTGATCATGGCTGATCATTCTCAAGGAGGGGATGGAGAGAGAGGGAAAGCAGGGACTATCTGAAGTTAGAGAAGTCAATGTTCATACCGCTGGGGTGTACTGACTGGGTGAGGTTTGTTGTGAGATTTTACCGGGATTTATTTAGTTGTGTTTCAAGTTTAGAGATACAGCGCGGAAACACGCCCTTCTGCCCACCGGGTCCGCGCCGCCCAGCGATCCCCGCGCACTAACACTATCCCACACACACACACACACTAGGGGACAATTTACAGTTTATACCAAGCCAATCAACCTACAAACCTGCACGTCTTTGGAGTGTGGGAAGAAACCAGAGATCTTGGAGAAAACCCACGCGGGTTACGGGGAGAACGTACAAACTCCGTACAGACGGCGCCCGTAGTCAGGATCAATTGTTTACTGTGTGTTCGTGTTGTTACTTGCGAGCGGAGAACCAAGGCACATTCCTTGAACATGTTCATACTTGGCCAATAAACTTGTTCAATTCAATTCAATTCAATTCTCTGGCGCTGTGAGGCGGCAACTCTACCGCTGCACCACCGTGCCACGCTGTGCGTCCTCTGCTACATGCAAAATCGAAGCATTTCCCTCCACCTCTGTACATGTGACAATAAAGTTATTGAATCATTGAATCATGTTCTGTACAGACATTTGTGGGCCGAAGGGCCTGTTCCTGTGCTGTACTGTTCTATATTCTATCTCAGTGTGAGTGGTAACCGAGTGGGTCGGTCGGGGACGAGTTGTCTGTCCGTGGGCGTGGGGAAGAGAGTGGAAGTTTTGTTGCCTCCATCACAGTGAGGGGATGTTTGGAGTCACTGTGATGGACGTTTGTGTTGGGGTCATGTGTCTTGTGTTCTTTTTTGTGTATGACTGCTATGTAGTTTCGTTCGGTACCTTGGTACCGAATGACAAATAAAGCTCTGTTGAATAAAGCTCTGTTGAAATCTGTGCGATTCTCTGCCTCAGAAGGCAGTGGAGGCCAATTCTCTGAATGCATTCAAGAGAGAGCTGGATAGAGCTCTTAAGGATAGCGGAGTCAGGGGGTATGGGGAGAAGGCAGGAACGGGGTACTGATTGAGAATGATCAGCCATGATCACGTTGAGTGGCGGTGCTGGCTTGAAGGGCCGAATGGCCTCCTCCTGCACCTATTGTCTATTGTCTATTGACCCTCATGCACAAGGACTTCAGCCTGTGTGAAGCAAGATGATTGAGTCTGAGTGTTGCTTGCCAACGTCTGTATCTCCACCTGAGGACATATCCATTGCGTGGGTCAAGAGCTATTTAACGAAGAAAGAATTCTGGACTGACATCTAACTTTTCTCTCAGTGGCTAGCTCCTTCACCCCCCCAACCGCTTGTTGTTGGGCCTAAGGAGCAATGTTCTAATCTCGCTGATTAAGAGCTGCCGACAGATTATGTCGCGAGTGTAGGACCGGCAAACTCAACACCACGCACCTTTCAATTCCCAAGTCAAACATGTTTCTGTGGAACACAAACAGCCCTGTGTTTGACTCTGCCCAGAGCCCAAGCTGTGAGCTCAGAGGGGCAACATTTAAAGGACAGACACAAAACGCCGGAGCAACTCTGCGGGGTCAGGCAGCGTCTCTGGAGAGGAAGAATGGGCGATGTTTCGGGTCGAGACCCTTCTTCAGACACTTCTCGACCCGAAACGTCACCCGTTCCTTCTCTCCGGAGATGCTGCCTGACCCGCTGAGTTACAATAGACAATAGACAATAGGTGCAGGAGGAGGCCAATCGGCCCTTCGAGCCAGCACCGCCATTCAATGTGATCATGGCTGATCATTCTCAATCAGTACCCCGTTCCTGCCTTCTCCCCATACCCCCTGACTCCGTTATCCTTAAGAGCTCTATCTAGCTCTCTCTCGAATGCATTCAGAGAATTGGCCTCCACTGCCTTCTGAGGCAGAGAATTCCACAGATTCACAACTCTCTGACTGAAAAAAGGTTTTCCCTCATCTCAGTTCTAAGTGGCCTACCCCTTATTCTTAAACTGTGGCCCCTGGTTCTGGACTCCCCCAACATTGGGAACATGTTTCCTGCCTCTAACGTGTTCAACGCCTTAATAATCTTATACGTTTCGATAAGATCTCCTCTCATCCTTCTAAATTCCAGTGTATACAAGCCTAGTCGCTCCAGTCTTTCAACATAAGTCGCTCCAGTCTTTCAACAACGTGGGGAGACTGGTGCACAGACAGCCACCACATGGCCCTTGACAGATCTGGGTCAGGATCCAGTGGCGTGGAGTCCAAGACGACCGGGGACCCTTTTCTGCCGCGGCCTTCATCCATCCGCCTTCCCAGCCGCTGTGACGCTCCACTAAAGTCAGCCGCCATCCTCCCTCCACCTGTTCCACCGTTGAGGTCTTGGTTGGATCGCTCTTTGTCAGGGACCTCCCCCCCTCCCCCTCGACCTTACCGCCATGGGTGACCCTACCAGGAGCGTAGCTCCAGACGGCATCGCTCTCAGGATCTCAGGACCACACACAAGCTTCTCCACCGTGACAAGGTGACAGTCCACGGAGAAGTGGGATGCAAATGAAGGTTTCATTCAGGGATTAGACGGCCAGGAATGACTGTGGGTGATTGTAGTTTCCCTTCTGTAACAGCAGATCAATAAACGTTGCTGGACAGGAATGGGTGAAGTTTCGGGTCGAGGTCCTTCTTCTCGACCCGAAACTTCACCCAATCCTGTCCTGCAGTTATCACAATAGACAATAGACAATAGACAATAGACAATAGGTGCAGGAGGAGGCCATTCGGCCCTTCGAGCCAGCACCGCCATTCAATGTGATCATGGCTGATCATTCTCAATCAGTACCCCGTTCCTGCCTTCTCCCCATACCCCTAACTCCGCTATCCTTAAGAGCTCTATCTAGCTCTCTCTTGAATGCATTCAGAGAATTGGCCTCCACTGCCTTCTGAGGCAGAGAATTCCACAGATTCACAACTCTCTGACTGAAAATCTGAAAAACTCTCAGTCTGAAGAAGGGTCTCGATCCAAAACGTCACCCATTCCTTCTCTCCAGAGATGCTGCCTGTCCTGCTGAGTTACTCCAGCTTTTTGTGTCCATCTTCGGTTTAAACCAGCATCTGCAGTTCCTTCCTGCACAATAAACGTTGCTGCTAATTCAGTTATTAGTTTTAGAGATACAGCATGGAAACAGGCCCTTCGGCCCATCGAGTCCGTGCCGACCTGTGACCCCCCTGTCCTTTGTCATTTCCACCCTGGAAAAGAGGTTCTGACTGTCTACCCTATCTACGCCTCTCCTCATTTTATATACAACACGGGACAGAACAGTGTCGGAACTGCAGATGTTGGTTTAAACCAAAGATAGACCCAAAAAGCTGGAGTAACTCAATGGGTCAGGTAGCATCTCTGGAGAGAATGTCACCCATTCCTTCTCTCCAGAGGTGTTGTCTGACCCGCTGAGTTACTCCATCTTTTTGTATCTTTCTATAGAACAGCACAGCACAGGAATGGGCCCTTCAGCCCACAATGTCTGTGCTGAACATGATGCCTAGCTCAACTGATCTCATCTGCCTGGGCATCCTCTTCACACAGAGGGTGGTGGGTGTATGGAACGAGCTGCCAGAGGAGGTAGTTGAGGCTGGGACTATCTTCTTCTCCTTAAGCCCTTTGCTCCTCTAGGGAGCATAGGCCATTGTCAAATGTCCTCCACCTCACTCGGTTGTTGGTGGTTCTTTCGAGATCTCCCCAGTTGAGCCCACTCCCAGACACTTCTTCCTGGACCCCTCTTCTCCAGCTGTTCCTGGGGCCACCTCTTTTCCTTTTTCCTTGGGGGTTCCATTTCAGGGCTTGCCCGGTGATGTTTGCGGCAGGTTTTCTGAGGGCGCGTCCAATCCAACTCCATTTTCTCTTTCGAATTTGTAAGTCAATGGGATCCTGGCCTGTTCTTTTCCACAGGTCCACATTGCTTACTTTGTCTCTCCTCCAGATGTTTAGTTTTCTCCTGAGGCTGGTGTTAATGAATGTTTGCAGCCTGTTTGTTGTGTGTTTTGTTGTTTTCCATGTCTCTGATCCGTACAGCATTACCTGCTTCACATTTGAATTAAAGATGCGTATTTTGGTGTTGATTGAGATGTATTTTGAGCTCCAGATCTTCCTGTAGAACAGTACAGCACAGGAATGGGCCCACAATGTCTGCACTGAACATGATGCCTATCTCAAGGGCGTCATGGTGGCGCAGCGGTAGAGTTGCTGCCTTACAGCGAATGCAGCGCCGGAGACTCAGGTTCGATCCCGACTACGGGCGTCGTCTGTACGGAGTTTGTATGTTCTCCCCGTGACCTGCGTGGGTTTTCTCCGAGATCTTCGGTTTCCTCCCACACTCCAAAGACGTGCAGGTTTGTAGGTTAATTGACTGGGTAAATGTAAAAATTGTCCCTAGTGTGTGTAGGATAGTGTTAATGTGCAGGGATCGCTAGGCGGCGCGGACCCGGTGGGCCGAAGGGCATGTTTCCGCGCTGTATCTCTAAATCTAAAAAAAAATCAACTGATCTCATCTGCCTGGGCATCCTCTTCACACAGAGGGTGGTGGGTGTATGGAACAAGCTGCCAGAGGAGGTAGTTGAGGCTGGGACTATCCCATCGTTTAAGAAACAGTTGGACAGGTACATGGATAGGACAGGTTTGGAGGGATATGGACCAAACACAGGCAGGTGGGACTAGTGTAGCCGGGACATTGTTGTTGGGTGTGGGCGAGTTGGGCCGAAGGGCCTGTTTCCACACTGTATCACTCTATGACTCTGTGACTCTTTGACATGATCCATAGCCCTCTATTCCCTGCACATCCATGTGCCGATCCAACAGCCTCATAAACACCACTATCGTATCTGAACATCGACCAGTCATCACCCCGTACAATAGTACTATCCTACACACCAAGGACAATTTTTTTTTACCAAAGCCATTTAACCTTACAAACCGGCACATCTTTGGAGTGTGGGAGGAAACCGGAGCACCCGGGGAAAACCCACGCGGGTCACGGGGAGAAGGTACAAACTCCGTACAGACAGACACCCGTAGTCGGGATGGAACCCGGGTCTCTGGCGCTGTGAGGCAGCAACTCTACCGTTGCGCCACCGTGCCACCCATTTCACAAGCCGAGTGTGTGTGATCCAGGCAACCTATTGTTCAGAACACTTGAGTTCCTTTTCCCAATGTAAAATATCAGATTTCCTCATGTGCTCATTAATAAACGCTTGCGTAAGCTGCTGTCAAGTGCATTGTTTGGTTTAATCAGCAATTTAAAAAAAACTTTCAAATTATAAAATGTTGAATACCAGTGTTGAAGGTAGACACAAAATGCTGGAGTAACTCAGCGGGACAGGCAGTGGCTCTGGAGAGAGGGGATGGGTGACGTTTCAGGTCAAGTCTAGGGTTGCTAACTGTCCCGTATTAGCCGGGACATCCTGTATTTTGGGCTAAATTGGTTTGTCCCGTACGGGACCGCCCTTGTCCCTTATTAGGCTCCGACACTGTAGGCCCGGACGCTGTAGGCCCGGACGCTGTAGGCCCAGACGCTGTAGGCCCGGTCGCTGTTGGCCTGGACACTGTATGCCCGGACACTGTAGGCCCGGACACTGTAGGCCCGGACACTGTAGGCCCAGACACTGTAGGCCTGGACACTGTAGGCCCGGACTCTGTAGGCCCGGATGCTGTAGGCCCCGACAGTTTAGGTCCCGACACTCTAGGTTTCCGACATTTTATCTCCGGACATTCTAGGTCCGGAGACCCGGGTGCCGGCTGACGGAGGTTGCGTAGCAACCCGCCTCCCGGCCCGGGCGGCCGCCATTGGTGGAGCGGAGAGCACGTGGCCGCTGGCTGGGTGAGGTCACGCGGGGCGGTGACGTCACATTGTTCCTTATTTGGGAGTGAGATAGTTGGCCCCCCTAGTCAAGACCCTTCTTCAGACCTTCTAGCTATGCCCTCTAGTGCTGCAAATCTCCACCCTGGATGGTACCTGCCCATAAACGGGGTGGTGCTGGTATTGTGAGTGAGTTAACAATACAAGCATTAGCAGCAGGCATTGATGAGGCCACCTCTACTGTATTGTGTTCAGTTTTAGGTCACCCTTTGTAGGAAAGATGTTGTCAAGCTGGAAAGGAAGCAGAGAAGATTTACGGGTGTCAGGGGTTATGGGGAGAAGGCAGGAGAATGGGGTTGAGAGGGAGAGAGATAGATCAGCCGTGATTGAATGGCGGAGTAGACTTGAATGGACCAAATTCTGCTCCTAGAACTTAGAAACCTTCTGGGCATCATTTTATAGGAAAGATGTTGTCAAGCTGGAATGGGTGCAGTGAAGATTTACGAGGATGTTGCCAGGACTTGAGGGCCTGAGCTACAGGGAGAGGCTGAGCAGGCTGGGACTTTATTCCTTGGAGCGCAGGAGAATGAGGGGCGATCGTAGAGGTGTATAAAATCATGAGGGGAATAGGTATGGTAGATGCACAAAGTCTTGTAGCCAGAGTAGTGGAATCGTGAACCACAGGACATTGGTTTAAGATGCAAGGGAAACATTTAATAGGAACCCGAGGGCAACTTTTTTACACAAATGGCGGTTTAAATGTTTTTCACACATTGTTTTCGTAGCCGCCTCAACTACCTCCTCTGGCAGCTCATTTCTGGAACCAACTGCCAGAGGAGGTGGATGAGGCAGATGCTATAACAATGCGTAAAAAACAATTAGACAGGTACATGAATAAGATAGACACAAAAAGCTGGAGTAACTCAGCGGGACAGGCAGCATCTCTGGAGAGAAGGGATGGGGGCGTTTCCGGTCGAGACCCTTCTTCAGAAGTCTGAAGATGGTCTGAAGAAGGGTGTCGACCCAAAATGTCACCCATTCCTTCTCTCCAGAGATGCTGCCTGTCCCGCTGAGTTACTCCAGCTTTTTGTGTCTATCTTCGGTTTAAACCAGCATCAGCAGTTCCTTCTTACACAGGTACATGAATAAAACAGGGTCAGGGGGATATGGACCAAACGCAGGCAGGTGAGACGAGTGTAGATGGGACATGTTGGTCGGTGTGAGCAAGTTGGGCCGAAGGGCCTGTTTCCATGCTGTATCACTCTAGCATTATGACTCTAAGTGCTGGAGTAACTCAGCGGGTCAGGCAGCATCTCTGGGGAACATGGATAGGTGACGTTTCACAGAGTGCTGGAGTAACTCAGCGGGTCAGGCAGCATCTCTGGAGAACATGGATAGGTGACGTTTTAGATTGGGACCCTTCTTCAGGATGAATGTAAGATGCTGCCTGACGGGCTGAGTCTCTCCAGCACCTTTTGTCCTTCTTTGTAAACCAGCATCTGGAATTCCTTGTTTCTACAAGTGAATAAGCGGGCTGAGAAGGAACATTATTAAATGAGGCACAGAACTTTTAAAATCACAATAATGTCCTTTATTCAGTCAGTACAAAGCACACATTCATTGTGTCATCAGTTTACAGTGCGTCAATGCCACACTTGTAACTGGGAACAGATATTTTTCTTTCTTCAACAATATAATTTATTCATTAAATACATTCCTTGCACACCTTTCCCCACATTCAATGGACCATATATTTTCACAGTTTCAATGTTATTTCTGTTTAGATGGAGTCGTAGAGTGATACAGTGCGGAAACAGGCCCTTGGGCTAGGGTTGCCAACTGTCCCTTATTAGCTGGGACATCCTGTATTTTGGGCTAAATTGGTTTATCCCGTACGGGACAGGCCCTTGTCCCGTATTAGGCCCGGACGGCGCTGTAGGCCCGGACACTAGGCCTGGACACTGTAAGCCTGAACACTGTAGGTCTGGACACTGTAGGCCCAGACACTGTAGGCCTGGACACTGTAGGTCTGGACACTGTAGGCCCGGACACTGTAGGCCTGGACATTGTAGGTCCGGACAATGTAGGCCCGGACACTGTAGGCCTGGACATTGTAGGTCCGGACAATGTAGGCCCGGACACTGTAGGCTTGGACACTGTAGGCCCGACCACTGTAGGCCCAGACAGTGTAGGCCTGGGCGCCGCCAAACGGAGGTTGCATAGCAACCCGCCTCCCGGCCCAGGCGGCCGCCATTGGTGGAGCGGGAGCACGTGGCCGCTGGCTGGGTGAGGTCACGAGGGGCGCGGGGCGGTGACGTCACCTTTTGTCCCTTATTTGGGTGTGAGGAAGTTGGCAGCCCTACCTTTGGCCGAACCTGCCCACACCAGCTAACATGTCCCATCCAAACTTGTCCCACTTGTTGCGTTTGGCCAATATCCCTCCAGACCTGTCCTATCCACATACCTGTCTAACTGTTTATTCAACGTTGGCATAGTTCCAGCCTCAACTACCTCCTCTGGCAGCTCGTTCCATACACCCACCACCCTCCGTCACCCCTGATTAAGTCACCTCTCAGATTCCGAAAAAAATCTTTTCCCCTCTCAACCTCCTGAAATGTTGGCGGTCTAAAGCTTTTGACAGGTTACCATATAGGACACAGATCCTCAATGTGTAGGTTTAGAGATACAGTGTGGAAACTGGCCCCTTGGCCCACTGAGTCCACGCTGACCAGCAATAACAGTAAATAGTTCCTCGTGTGCAGGATAGTGTTCGTGTATTGATCGCTGGTCGGTGCAGATTCGGTGGACTGAAGGGCCTGTTTCCGCGCTGTACCTTGAAAGATTCGTGTGGCACGGTGGCGCAGCGGTAGAGTTGCTGCCTTACAGCGAACGCAGCGCCGGAGACCCGAACTGCTGTCTGCACGGTATGTAGGTTAATTGGCTTGGTAAATGTAAAAATCGTCCCTGGTGGGTGTAGGATAGCGTTAGTGTGCGGGGATCGCTGGTCGGCGCGGACACGGTGGGCCGAAAGGGCCTGTTTCCGCACTGTATCTCTAAACTAAACTAAACTAAAATGAAAGTTAAACCGTGACTACCCTTCATGAGCGATACAGTTTGTGTGTGAAACTCTCAGCAACGTGGGCTAAAGCACAACAGAAGCATTGCCCCCTTCTCACCCTGTGTTCCTTTCGTTTAGTCTAGTTTGGTTTAGAGATACAGCGCAAAAACCGGCCTTTCAGCCCACCGAGTCCGTGCCGACCAGCGATCCCCACACAGCCCACCGAGTCCGTGCCGACCAGCGATCCCCACACAGCCCACCGAGTCCGTGCCGACCAGCGATCCCCACACAGCCCACCGAGTCCGTGCCGACCAGCGATCCCCACACAGCCCACCGAGTCCGTGCCGACCAGCGATCCCCCATTCACTGGTTCGATTCTACAAAACTAGGGATAATTTACAGAAGCCAATTAACCCACAAACCTGCACGTCTTTGGAGTGCGGGAGGAAACCGGAGCACCCGGAGAAAACCCACGCAGGTCACGGGGAGAACGTACAAACTTCGTACAGACAGCGCCCGTAGTCAGGATTGAACCCGGGTCTCTGGCGCTGTGAGGCAGCGACACTACCAGGTGTGGTCCACCAATGTCATTCTGGGAGGAAAAGCTGCCAGATACACTGGGGCGGCACGGTGGCGCAGCGGTAGAATAGCGCCAGAGACCCGGGTTCCATCCCAACTACGGGCGCTGTCTGTACGGAGTTTGTACGTTCTCCCCGTGACCTGCGTGGGTTTTCTCCGGGTGCTCCGGTTTCGTCCCACGCTCCAAAGACGTACAGGTTTGTAGACGAATTGGCTTGATGTAAGTGTACATTGCCCCTGGCGGCACGGTAGCGCAGCGGTAGAGTTGCTGCTTTACAGCGAATGCAGCGCCGGAGACTCAGGTTCGATCCTGACTACGGGTGCTGCACTGTAAGGAGTTTGTACGTTCTCCCCGTGACCTGCGTGGGTTTTCTCCGAGATCTTCGGTTTCCTCCCACACTCCAAAGACGTACAGGTATGTAGGTTAATTGGCTGGGTAAATGTAAAAATTGTCCCTAGTGGGTGTTGGATAGTGTTAATGTACGGGGATCACTGGGCGGCACGGACTTGGTGGGCCGAAAAGGCCTGTTTCCGGCTGTATATATATGATATGATATGATAGTGTGTGTAGGATAGTGCTGGGATCGCTGGTCGGCACGGGCTCGGTGGGTCGAAGGCCCTGTTTGCACACTGTCTCTCTAAACTGAACTAAGTACAGGTTCAGACATTTCGGTCCACAATAACGTTGCAATCGAGCCATTCACAGTGTATACACATGATAAGGGAACAACATTTAGTGCACGGTAAAGCCAGCAGTCAGTCAAAGGATAGTCCGAGGGTCTCCAATGAGATAGATAGTAGTTCAGCACTGCTCTCTGGTTGTGGTAGGATGGTTCAGTTGCCTGATAACAGCTGGGAAGAAACTGTCCCTAAATCTGGAGGTGTGCGTTTTCACACTTCTGTACCTCTTGCCTGATGGGAGAGGGGAGAAGAGGGAGTGGCCGGGGTGAGACTGGTCCTTGATGATGCTGCTGGCCTTGCCGAGGCAGCGCGAGGTGTAGATGGTTCAGTTGCCTGATGACAACTGGGAAGGAACTGTCCCTGAATCTGGAGGTGTGCGTCTGACGTCTCTCGCGGCTCCCTCCTGGACCTGACCCCTCAGAGGTAGATGCAGACTCACATCAATGATCGGCACAGAGTGCTGGAGTAACTCAGCGGGTCAGGCAGCATCTGTGGAGAACATGGATAGGTGACGTTTCACAGAGTGCTGGAGTAACTCAGCGGGTCAGGCAGCGTCTCTGGAGAACATGGAGGGCCACTCCGGACTGTCAAAGCAGCCACAGCCAGACATAAAAACAGCTTTTTTCCACGAGTGGTAGTTCTACTCAATAACCAAAGTCTGTAGTCTCTTTTTTGTTCTGGTTTATTTTCACCCACATGTTTAGACCGTAATGTTGTATCCTTATTGTTTTGATGTGTTTAAGCTTTATTCCTAATTGTTAACTGTATGTTTGTGTTGTCATTTGTGAGCGGAGCACCAAGGCACATTCCTTGTGTATGCACATACTTGGCCAATAAACTTGTTCATTCATTCATTCATTCATTCACAGAGTGCTGGAGTAACTCAGCGGGTCAGGCAGCATCTGTGGAGAACATGGATAGGTGACGTTTCACAGAGTGCTGGAGTAACTCAGCGGGTCGGGCAGCATCTCTGGGGAACGTGGACAGGTGATGTTTCAGGTCGGGATGCGTCTTCAGAACTGCCACATCTAACCCCTGCACTCTCACAGCGCAGTCATAGTGAGGGCCTGGCTTTGGCCAATCCCCACAATGTCATGGCTACAAGACCATGTTCCCTAGTGGTATCAGCATCTCCTGTGTGAACTGGCATCACCCTGGCTGCAGGAGGATACAGAGTGAGGCCCAGAGCAAATTGGAGGTACAGCACCTCATATTTCACTTGGGCAGCTTACACCCCAGCGGTATGAACTTTGACTTCTCCAACTTCAAGTAACCCTTGCATCCACTCTCTCTCCATCCCCTCCCCGTTCCCAGGTCTCCGGCCAGTCTGACTGTCCCCGACTACATCTTATCCCCGTTTGCTCCATTGTCACCTTCTTCCAGCTAACAACGATTCTTGTTCCTTGACCTGCATCCTCTTTGATCTCTCGTTCGCACACCTTACACTTCCCTATCTCTTGTGTTTCCCTCTCCCCTGACTCTCAGCCTGAAGAAGGGTCTCGACCCGAAACGTCACCCATTCCTTCTCTCCTGAGATGCTGCCTGTCCCACTGAGTTACTCCAGCATTTTGTGTCTGTTTGCCTCAGGCTGCAGTACTGGGCAGCAACTACAGGGGTCAGTCTCTTCACACGGATGTACCCTCCCACATCTGTGGCCTGAGACATTCAGATTTTCAAAAAGATCAACTATAGCTCCACACGCACGTGTGTGTGTGTGTGTGTGTGTGTGTGTGTGTGTGTGTGTGTGTGTGTGTGTGTGCGTGCGCGCTTGTGTGTGGGTATGTGTGTGTGTGGGTGTGTGTGTGTGTGTGTGTGTGTGTGTGTGCGTGTGTGCGTGTGTGTGTGGGTATGTGTGTGAGTGGCTGTGTGTGGATGTGCGCGCATGTGTGTGTGTGTGTGTGTGTGTGTGTGTGTGTATGTGTGTGTGTGTGTGTGCGTGCGTGTGTGTGCGCGTGAGCGTGCGCACGCACATTGTGTGTGTGTGTGTGTGAGTCAGACTGTGAGTGAGAGAATGTGAGAGGTCTGTGTGTGTGTGTGTGTGTTGTCTGTGCATCTGTGTGTCTGGGTGAGAGAAAAAGTGCATGTATGTGCGTGTCTAAGCTGTGTATGTGTGTCTGTGTATCAGTGTGTGTATGTGTCTGTGAGAGAGAGTGTGTGTCTGTGTGCGTGTTTATGTGTGCGAGTGAGTGTGCGTGTGTGTGTCTGTGTGTGTGGTGCGTGTGAGAGTGAGTGTGTGCATATATTTGTCTGTTTGTTTGAGAGAGAGAGAGTGTGAGAGAGTGTAAGAGAGCGTTCGTGAGAGTGAGAGTGTGTGAGAGTGTAAGAGAGCGTTCGTGAGAGTGAGAGTGTGTGAGAGTGTAAGAGAGCGTTCGTGAGAGTGAGAGTGTGTGAGAGTGTAAGAGAGCGTTCGTGAGAGTGAGAGTGTGTATGAGAGAGAGTGTGTGAGAGAGAGAGTGTGTGAGAGTGTGTATAGGAGTGTGTGAGAAAGTGTGAGACAGTGTATGAGAGAGTGTGTGAGAGTGTGGGAGAGTGAGTGTGTGAGAGGGAGAAAAAGAGATAGCATGTGTGACAGAGAGAGAGAGAGAGAGAGAGAGAGAGAGCGAGAGAGAGAGAGAGAGAGAGAGAGGATGTGTGTAAGAGAGAGGGGGAAATGAAGTGTGTGGGAGAGTGAGAGAGAGCGTGTGTGAGAAAGTGTATGTGGATTTGTGTGAGTTGTGCATTTGAGGGGTACTGATTCTGGATGATCAGCTATGATCATCCAGACCCTCAGCATAGGAGCACCACAAGGCTGCGTACTCTCCCCTCTCCTTTACTCTCTCCACACCAACGACTGCACCTCCACAGACTCCTCTGTCAAGCTCCTCAAGTTTGCGGATGACACTACCTTGATTTGACTGATCCAGGATGGGGAGGAATCTGCCTACAGATGGGAAGTGACACAGCTGGCGTCCTGGTGCCATCGCAACAACCTGGAGCTCAATGTTCTCAAGACAGTGGAACTGGTTGTAGACTTTCGAAGAGATCCCCCTCGCCTCCCCCCACTCACCATCAACAACACCACAGTCACATCTGTGGAGTCATTTAAGTTCCTTGGAACCATCATCTCCAGGGACCTTAAATGTGGGTCCACCATCGACTCCACAGTCAAAAAGGCCCAACAGAGGATGTACTTCCTGCGGCAACTGAAGAAACACAATCTGCCACAGGCAATGATGGTCCAATTCTATACTGCTCTCATTGAGCCCGTCCTCACCTTCTCCATCATGGTCTGGTTTGGCTCAGCCACCGAGCACGACATCCGGAGGCTGCAACGGATCGTCCGCACGGCTGAGAAGGTTGTTGGCTGCAACCTTCCCCCCCATTGACAAACTGTACACCTCAAGGGCCAGGAAGCGAGCGGGCAAGATCATCTCTGACCCCTCTCACCCCGGCCACAAACTCTTCGAAGCACTTCCCTCTGGAAGGCGACTCCGGACTGTCAAAGCAGCCACAGCCAGACATAAAAACAGCTTTTTTCCACGAGTGGTAGTTCTACTCAATAACCAAAGTCTGTAGTCCCTCTTTTTTGCTCTGGTTTATTTTCACCCACATGTTTAGACCGTAGTGTTGTATCCTTATTGTTTTGATGTGGTTATGCTTTATTCTTAATTGTTAACTGTATGTTTGTGATGTCATTTGTGAGTGGAGCACCAAGGCACATTCCTTGTATCTGCACATACTTGGCCAATAAACTTATTCATTCATTCATTCATATCATATTGAATGGCGGTGCTGGCTCGAAGAACTGAATGGCCTACTCCTGCGCCTATTTTTTTTCTATGAAATATCATCATATCATCATATCATATCATATATATACAGCCGGAAACAGGCCTTTTCGGCCCTCCAAGTCCGTGCCGCCCAGCGATCCCCGTACATTAACACTATCCTACACCCACTAGGGACAATTTTTACATTTACCCAGCCAATTAACCTACATACCTGTACGTCTTTGGAGTGTGGGAGGAAACCGAAGATCTCGGAGAAAACCCACGCAGGTCACGGGGAGAACGTACAAACTCCTTACAGTGCAGCACCCGTAGTCAGGATCGAACCTGAGTCTCCGGCGCTGCATTCGCTGTAAAGCAGCAACTCTACCGCTGCGCTACTGTGCCGCCCAATAGTACGTGAGAATATGAGAGTGTGTATAAAATGATGTACGTGTTGTGTAAGATTATGTGTATGTGTGTAAGTATGAAAGAGTGCATATTATGTGTGTGTATGACTGTGTGAGTGTATGTGTGCATGTGTGTGTGTGTGTGTGTGTACGAGATAAAACTGTGTGAGACTATCTCTGTGCGTGTGTCAGTGTGTGTGTCTGTTTGTGTGTGTGTGTCGGTGAGCATGCTTGTTTCTCTGAGTATGTGTGCCTCTGTATGTGTGTGTGTGTGTGTGTGTGTGTGTGTGTGTGTGTGTGTGTGTGTGTGTATGTGTGTGTGTGTGTGTGTGTGTGTGTGTGTGTGTGTGTGTATGTGTGTGTGTGTGTGTGTGTGTGTGTGTGTGTATGTGTGTGTGTGTGTGTGTGTGTGTGTGTGTGTGTGTGTGTGTGTGTGTGTGTGTGTATGTGTGTGTGTGTGTGTGTGTGTGTGTGTGTGTGTGTGTGTATGTGTGCCTCTGTGTGTGTGTGTGTGTGTGTGTGTGTGTGTGTGTGTGTGTGTGTGTGTGTGTGTGTGTGTGTCTGTGTGTGTGTGTGTGTGTGTGTGTGTGTGTGTGTGTGTCTGTGTGTGTGTGTGTGTGTGTGTGTGTGTGTGTGTGTGTGTGTGTGTGTGTGTGTGTGTGTGTGCATGTTTGTCAGTGTATTTGTGTCTCTGTGCGTGTCTGTCTGTGTGTGTGTCTGTGATGCAGTTTAATGTGGATAAATGTGAGGTTATCCACTTTGGTGGCAAGAACAGGAAGGCAGATTATTATCTGAATGGTGTCAGATTAGGAGAAGGCGAGGTGCAACGAGACCTGGGTGTCCTAGTGCATCAGTCACTGAAAGTAAGCATGCAGGTACAGCAGGCAGTGAATAAAGCTAATAGCATGTTGGCCTTCATTGCGAGAGGATTTGAGTTTAGGAGCATGGAGGTCCTACTGCAGTTGTACAGGTGAGAACGCACCTGGAGTATTGTGTGCAATTTTGGTCTCCTAATTTGAGGAAGGATATTCTTGCTATTGAGGCAGTGCAGCGTAGGTTTACTAGTATGTTTACTAGGTTAATTCCCGGGATGGCGGGACTGACGTATGATGAAAGAGTGGGTCGACTGGGCTTTTATTCACTGGAATTTAGAAGGATGAGAGGGGATCTTATCAAAACATATAAAATTCTTAAAGGTTCGGACAGGCTGGATGCAGGATAAATGTTCCCGATGTTGGGGGAGTCCAGAACCAGGGGTCACAGTTTAAGAATAAGGGGTAGACCATTAGATGAGGACATTTTTTTTTCACCCAGAGAGTTGTGAATCTGTGGAATTCTCTGCCACAGAAGGCAGTGGAGGCCAATTCACTGGATGTTTTCAAGAGATAGTTAGATAGTGCTCTTAGGGCTAAGGGAATCAAGGGATATGGGGAGAAGGCAGGAACGGGTTTGATTGTGGATGATCAGCCATGATCTCATTGAATGGAGGTGAATGGCCTACTCCTGCACCTATATTTCTTTGTTTCTGTGTTTCTATGTGTGTGTGTGTGTGTGTGTGTGTGTGTGTGTGCGTGTGTGTGTGTGTGTGTGTGTGTGTGTGTGTGTGTGTGTGCCGGTGTGCATGTGTGTCTGAGTATATGTGCCTCTGTATATGTGTGTATGTTTGTCAGTGCGGCTGTTTCCGTGCATGTCTGTCCATGTGTGTGTCTATGCGTTTGTGCGTGTGCCTGTGTGTGTGTGTGTATGTGTGTGCACGTGCGTGCATGTGTGTATGTGTGTGTGTCTGTCACTGTGTGCGTGTGTGACTCTGTGTGCGTGCGTGTGCGTGTGTGTGTGTCTTTGTGTGTGTCTGTCACAGTGTGCGTGCGTGTGCGTGTGTGTGTGTCTTTGTGTGTGTCCGTCACTGTGTGTGTGTGTGTGTCTGTCACTGTGTGTGTGTTGTGTGTGTGTCTGTCACTGTGTGCGTGTGTGTGTGTCTGTCACTGTGTGCGTGTGTGTGTGTCTGTCACTGTGTGTGTGTTGTGTGTGTGTCTGTCACTGTGTGTGTTGTGTGTGTGTGTGTGCGTGTGTCTGTCACTGTGTGTGTTGTGTGTGTGTGTGTGTGCATGTGTCTGTCACTGTGTGTGTGTGCGCGTGTGTGTGTGTCTGTCACTGTGTGTGTGTGTGTGTCTGTCACTGTGTGTGTGTGTGTGTGTGCGCGTGTGTGCGTCTGTCACTGTGTGTGTGTGTGTGTATGTGTGTGTCACTGTGTGCGCGTGTGTGCGTCTGTCACTGTGTGTGTGCGTGTGTGTGTCCCTGTGTGTGTCCACATGCTCCTGTTATTTGAGTCTGCAGGTCTATCTGCTGGTGTGTCCTGTCTGCTGGTGCGTTGTGAGTGAGAGTGTGGTTTTGGGGGGAGATTGCTGACCGGGCCCCCAGCGTACCTGGACTGCCGTCCCTCCACTGATGCATTTATCCATCAGCAAGACATGATGTTTAAGCTTTCATTATGGTAATCAGTCCCAGCCAACTTTGGAGCACGAAGGCAACCACCCACACACTTGGAGCTTAATTACTTCTGACTACATCTTTACCAGCGTAACATCGATCCATTTCAGGCACAAACAATCTCGCTGTCTTCCCTCTCCAGGCAAGCTTTCTGTTTGGAAATCCAGAGATTGTGTCAGGCTGCGTGGAACACAGACACTGTGAAGGACAGACCTGAGGTTTCGGCTTTTTAGTTTAAAGGGCGGTCACGGTGGCGCAGCGGTAGAGTTGCCGCCTTACAGCGAATGCAGCGCCGGAGACCCGGGTTCCATCCCGACTACGGGCGCCGTCTGTACGGAGTTTGTACGTTCTCCCCGTGACCGCGTGGGTTTTCTCCGAGATCTCCGGTTTCCTCCCACACTCCAAAGACGTGCAGGTTTGTAGGTTAATTGGCTTGGTATAAATGTTTTTTTTTTAAATTGTCCCTAGTGGGTGTAGGATAGTGTTAGTGTGCGGGGATCGCTGGTCGGCGCGGACCCGGTGGGCCGAAGGGCCTGTTTCCGCGCTGTATCTCTAAAACTAAAATTAAAAAAACTAAAACTAAAGACAGACACAAAATGCTGGAGTAACTCAGCGGGACAGGCAGCATCTCTGGAGAGAAGGAATGGGGGACGTTTCGGATCGAGACCCTTCTTCAATCTGAGCTTTTCTGCACTTGATGGAAATTTGAAAGACTGGAGGGCACAGCATTCAGGTGAGAGGGGGGCAAAGTTTAAAGGAGGTGTACGGGACAGTTTTCTTAACACAGAGGGTGGTGGGGGCCTGGAACGTGCTGCCAGGGGTGGTCGTGGAGGCAGATACAATTGTGGTGTTTAAGAGTCTTTCAGGTGCATGGATATGCAGGGAATGGAGGGGATATTGAGGGCGTGCAGCGTAGGTTTACTAGGTTAATTCCCGGAATGGCGGGACTGTCGTATGTTGAAAGACTGGAGCGACTAGGCTTGTATACACTGGAATTTAGAAGGATGAGAGGGGATCTTATTGAAACGTGTAAGATTATTAAGGGGTTGGACACGTTAGAGGCAGGAAACATGTTCCCAATGTTGGGGGAGTCTAGAACCAGGGGCCACAGTTTAAGAATAAGGGGTAGGCCATTTAGAACTGAGATGAGGAAAAACATTTTCAGTCAGAGAGTTGTGAATCTGTGGAATTCTCTGCCTCAGAAGGCAGTGGAGGCCAATTCTCTGAATGCATTCAAGAGAGAGCTAGATAGAGTTCTTAAGGATAGCGGAGTCAGGGGGTATGGGGAGAAGGCAGGAACGGGGTACTGATTGAGATTGATCAGCCATGATCACATTGAATGGCGGTGCTGGCTCAAAGGGCCGAATGGCCTCCTCCTGCACCTATTGTCTATTGTCTATTGTCCATATGGATTATGTGCAGGCGGAGGAGGTTAGTTTAACTTTGGCATAATGTGTAGTAAGGAACTGGAGGTGCCGGTTTATGACAAAGATAGACACGTAACATCGGAGTAACTCAGCGGGCCAGATAGCATCTCTGGAGGGAAGGAATAGGTGATGTTTTGGGTTGAGACCCTTCTTGAGACACTTGGACTGTGTCTAACTTGGCATTCTGTTCAGCACAGATATTGTGGGGCAACGCTTCTGTCCTTGTATTTAGGTTAGTTCATTAAGGCCATAAGTGGGAAGAACAGGCCAGTTAGTCTGACTATGGTGGTTGGTGAGATTTTAGAGTCCATTACAAAGGACGAGGTTACGGAGTACTTAGAGGTTCACGATAAAACAGGCGGAAGTCAGCATGGCTTTGTGAAGGAGAGGTCTTGCTTGACAGGTTTGCTGGGAATTTTTGAAGAAGTAAATAGCAGGACAGACCAAGGAGAGTCAGCAGATGTTGTTTACTTTGATTTTCAGAAAGCCTTTGATAAGGTGCCACACGTGAGGCTGCTAAGGAAGATGAGAGCCCATGCAGATACTAGCATGGATAGCAGGTTGGCTGGATGGCAGAAGACAGAGTGGCAACAAAGGGGGCTTTTTCTGGTTGGCTGCCGGTGACTCGAGGAGTTCCCCACGCGTCAGTGCTGGGACCGACCGCTACTCTTCACGTTGTATATTAATGATTTGGACGAGGGGATTGAAGGCTTTGTGGCCAAGTTTGTGGATGAAACGAAAACAGGTGGAAGGGCAGATAATGTAGTGAAAGCAGATGGACTTGGACAGGTTGGGAGAGTGGGCAGAGAAGTGGCAGATGGAATACAGTGCAGGAAAGTGTGGAGTCGTGCATTTTGGTGGTAGGAATAAAGGCGTAGACTATTTTCTAAATGGGGAGAGAATCCAGAAATCGGAGGTGCCAAGGGACTTGGGAGTGGCTGGTGCAGGATTCCCAGAAAGTTAATCTGCAAGTCGAATCAGTAGTAAAGAAAGCAAACTCAATGCGAGCATTTATTTCAAGAGGGCTTGTGTACAAAAACAAGGATGTAATGCTGAGGCTCTATAAGGTGCTGGTAAGGCCGCATTTGGAATATTGTGAGCAGTTTTGGGCCCCGTATCTGAGGAAGGATGTGCTGGCTCTGGAGAGGGTCCAGAGGAGGTTTACGAGAACGATCCCAGGAATGAGTGGGTTAACATATGATGAGCGTTTGTGGGCACTGGGCCTGTACTCGCTGGAGTTTAGAAGGATGAGGAGGGGACCTCATTGAAACTTACCGAATAGTGAAAAGCTTGGAAAGGGTGGATGTGGAGAGGATGTTTCCACTAATAGGAGAGTCTAGGATTAGAGGTCATAGTCTCAGAATTAAAGGATGTTCTTTTAGGAAGGAGATGAGGAGAAATTCCTTTAGTCAGAGGGTGGTGAATCTGTGGAATTCTTTGCCACAGAGGGCTGTGGAGGCCAAGTCAGTGGATATTTTCAAAGTCAGGGCTGGATAGATTCTTGATTAGTACGGGTGTCAGAGGTTATGGGGAGAAGGCAGGAGAATGGGGTTGGGAGGGAGAGATAGATCAGCCATGATTGATGGGGGAGTAGACTTGATGGGCCGAATGGTCTAATTCTGCTCCTGTCACTTATAACCTGAGGACCTGAGCTATAGGGAGAGGTTGAGTAGGCTGGGACTCTATTCCATGGAGTGCTGGAGGATGAGGGGGATCTTATAGAGGTGTATAAAATCATGAGAGGAATAGACCGGGTAGACGCACAGAGTCTTTTACCCAGAGTAGGGGAATCAAGGACCAGAGGACATAGGTTCAAGGTGAAGGGGAAAGATTCAATAGGAATCTGAGGGGTAACTCTTTCACACAGAAGGTGGTGGGTGTATGGAACGAGCTGCCAGAGGAGGTAGTTGAGGCTGGGACTATCGCAATGTTTAAGAAATATTTAGAGAGGTACATGGATAGGACAGGTTTGGAGTGATACGGATCAAACACAGGCAGGTGGGACTAGGGTAGTTGGGACATGTTGGCCGGTGTGGGCAAGTTGGGCTGAAGGGCCTGTTTCCACGCTGTATCACTCTATGACTCGACCTCTATGCTAGACACAAAAAGCTGGAGTGGGAACTCAGCGGGTCAGGCAGCATCCCTGGAGCGAAGGAGTGGGTGACGTTTCGGGTCGAGACCCTTCTTCGGACTGAGAGTCGGGGGAAGGGGGAAACTAGAGGGTATGAAAAGGTACAAAGAACAAAAGAATGAAAGGTGTGCAAAAGGACAAATCAAGCCCAGCAACGAGGATCAAGGAATGGTGGAGCCCACAATGGTTCATTGTTTGTCTGCGGAGAAAGTGGAGAAACATAGAAACATAGAAAATACGTGCAGGAGGAGGCCATTCGGCCCTAAGAGCCAGCACCACCATTCATCGCGATCATGGCTGATCATCCACAATCAGTAACCCGTGCCTGCCTTCTCCCCATATCCCTTGATTCCACTAGACCCTCTTTTAAATCCATCCAGTGAATTGGCCTCCACTGCCCTCTGTGGCAGAGAATTCCACAGATTCACAACTCTCTGGGTGAAAAAGATTTTTTCTCACCTCAGTTTTAAATGGCCTCCCCTTTATTCTTAGACTGTGTGTGTGGCCCCTGGTTCTGGACTCCCCCTAACATTGTGGACATTTTTCCTGCATCTAGCTTGTCCAGTCCTTTTATAATTTTACACGTGATTTTATAAGTAATTTTTAAAAAAGTGAATCTCAGCCGGACGACAGTGAAACTAGTGCAACGACCAGGGTGGGTGGGGAGGGGACGGAGGGGACGGGGGGGGGGGGGGGGGGGGGAATGCAAGGGTTACTAGAAGTTAGAGAAATCGATATTCATGTTGCTGGGTTGTAAGCTGCCCAAGGCTAGCTGGTTAGAGATAATACTCCTGTAATTATGAGGCATGTCGAGGTGTATTAACAGCGAGCTGAGCCTCTATTCAGCAGCTCAACCTTTCCCACAGCCTTTGATATGCCTGCCTTTGTTACCTGCTGAAACCACTATTACATTCGACAGAATTAACAACCTTTATCAAAACACCACACGGAAACTTCACCCAGTCCTGCTGTTGCTGGTGATGTCCCGTAGATCATTGTCGCGGTGGCCCAGCGGTAGAGTTGCTGCCTCACAGCGCCGGAGACCAAAGATACCAGAGGAGCCAGATGGACCACTCCGTCGAAATCGCCCGTACTGAAGCGCGGTACGCAAAGGAGCGTGACGACCGCCATTTTAGTAAGCAAAACCCGCCGTTCGCTACGCCTCTCGCAGTGTAATCAGTGTTTTGGGGGAACCGTATAGAAACATAGAAACATGGAAAATAGGTGCAGGAGTAGGCCATTCGGCCCTTCGAGCCTGCACCGCCATTCAATATGATCATGGCTGATCATCCAACTCAGTATCCCGTACCTGCCTTCTCTCCATACCCCCTGATCCCTTTAGCCACAAGGACCACATCTAACTCCCTCTTAAATATAGCCAATGAACTGGCCTCAACTACCTTCTGTGGCAGAGAATTCCACAGATTCACCACTCTGTGTGAAAAAAAACGTTCTCATCTCGGTCCTAAAAGACTTCCCCCTTATCCTTAAACTGTGAATGTGTGACGATTCCATAAAAATGCAGAATATATGTCATCTATCAATTCACAGATTTTTGTTATTTTTCTTTTTAAATGTTTCTGCAAGTTTCTGCCGACTAAAATGGCGCCGTGACGTACTACGGTTTTTAGGGTCGAGTGGTCTATCTTGCTCTGCTCTGTTATCTTTGCCAGAGACCCGGGTTCCATCCCGACTCCGTCTGTACGGAGTTTGTACGTTCTCCCCGTGACCTGCGTGGGTTTTCCCCGGGTGCTCCGGTTTCCTCCCGCACTCCAAAGACGTGCGGGTTGGTAGGTTTAATTGGCTTTGGTCAAATTGTAAACAGTTCCCCAGTGTGTTGGATGATATTAGTGTACGGGGTGATCGATGATCGGCGTGGCCTCAGTCAGCCCAAGGGCCTAGTATCACGCTGAATCACTAAAGTAAAGTATGAACTAGATTTGTACATTAATTGCCTTCTGTAAACCTATGTTCATAAGTGATAGGAGCAGTTATTAGGCCATTCGGCCCATTTAATCTACTCCACCATTCAATTCATGGCTGATCTATCTCCCCCTCCAAACCCCATTCTCCTGCCTTCTCCCCATAACCTCTGACACCCCTACTATTCAAGAAGTTGCCCCTGCTGTGTAGAGTAGTGCTAGTGTGCGTATTGATCGCTGGTCGGCACGGACTCGGTGGGCCGAAGGGCCTGTTTCCACGCTGTATCACTAAAGTCTAAAGAGTTCCAAAGACAAGAGCACGTGAGAGATAGGTTCTTGATCAGTGCGGGTGTCAGGGGTCATGGGGAGAAGGGAGGAGAATGGGGTTGAGAGGGAGAGATAGACCACCCATGATTGAATGGCGGGGTAGACTTGATGGGCCGAACGGCCTAAATCTGCTCCTATCACTTATGAACATGAAGACAGAATTTTGGCCCATCTGTGTCTTCAATGGACAACTCCTGGGTGTGGACAGATAGGCCGCAGGCCACTTGCACATACTCTGGCAATCCTTGGACAATCTCTGCTAACCGGGAAGTTCTGCCCAGAGTGTGTAGGACAGTGCTAGTGGATGCGTTGATCGCTGGTCGGCGTGGACTCGGTGGAACGAAGAGCGTGTTTCCTCGCTGTATCTCTAAAGTCTAAATTCTACAGAGTTCCCAAGTAGGGTTGCCAACTGTCCCATATTAGCCGGGAGATCCCGTATTTTGGGCTAAATATGTTTGGCCCGTATGGGACCGCCCTTGTCCCATATTAGGGCCGAGGGGGGCGCTGTAGGTCGGGACGTTGTAGGCCCGGACACTGTAGGCACTGGCACTGTAGGCCCGGACACTGTAGGTCCGGACAATGTAGGCCCGGACAGTGTAGGCCCGGGCACTGTAGGCCCGGACAGTGTAGGCCCGGACACTGTAGGCCCGGGCACTGTAGGCCCGGACAGTGTAGGCCCGGGCACTGTAGGCCCGGACACTGTAGGCCCGGACACTGTAGGCCCGGACACTGTAGGCCCGGACACTGTAGGTCCGGACAGTGTAGGCCCGGAGGCTGCCATTAGTGGAGCGGGAGCACGTGGCCGCTGGCTGGGTGACGTCACGTGGGGCGCGGGGGAGGTGACGCCACCTTGTCCCTTATTTGGGAGTGAGATAGTTGGCAACCCTATTCCCAAGACTGGAGAGCCCCGGAGAGGAAGTGCATGGGCGGCCGCTGGATGTGGGCAGGTGGGTAGCAGGTTACTTGGACGTACACGGACGCAGGGGCGGGGGAGGGAGGGGGGGGGGGGAGATGTGAAGAGAGGGGTAAAGGAGTTGGCAGCACAGGGTGAAAGGAGGTAATGAGCAAGAAAAGGCACAAGCAATGGGTCGTTACCTTTGGCAGATGTTTTTAATGTCCCGTTATTTCTGATTTGCCTCCAGCGATGTTCTGGAGTTCATTATGTGCAGCGGGGAAGGGTGTCGTCAGGCAGAGAGATAGCGAGGCAAGGCTCGATGGTGAACAGCACACAGACAGTAGCTCTGTGGAAACGTAGAAAAATAGACGCCTAGAAAAACGGAACTGGGACACACCGGACTTACTAAACCTTCATCCAATGGAAGTAGAAACATCGAAAAATAGAAACATAGAAAATAGGAGCAGGAGGAGGCCATTCGGCCCTTCGAGCCAGCACCGCCATTCAATGTGATCATGGCTGATCATTCTCAATCAGTACCCCGTTCCTGCCTTCTCCCCATACCCCCTGACTCCACTATCCTTAAGAGCTCTATCTAGCTCTCTCTTGAATGCATTCAGACAATTGGCCTCCACTGCCTTCTGAGGCAGAGAATTCCACAGATTCACAACTCTCTGACTGAAAAGGTTTTCCCTCATCTCAGTTCTAAATGGCCTACCCCTTATTCTTAAACTGTGGCCCCTGGTTCTGGACTCCCCCAACATTGGGAACATGTTTCCTGCCTCTAACGTGTCCAACCCCTTAATAATCTTACACGTTTCGATAAGATCTCCTCTCATCCTTCTAAATTCCAGTGTATACAAGCCTAGTTGCTCTAATCTCCAGTCTCCCCATAATCCCTTGATTCCGTTAGCCCTAAGAGCTAAATCTAACTCCCTCTTGAAAACATCCAGTGAATTGGCCTCCATTTTGCCTTCTGTGGCAGAGAATTCCACAGATTCACAACTCTCTGGGTGAAATTTTTTCCCCCTCATCTCAGTCCTAAATGCCCCATTGGGTGGCTCCACCATCACAGTGGTTGCCTTGCCAACAGCCCGTCTGTCCTTTCTACTGTTTTTATTATTTTAAGTATGTGTTGAAAGTATGTTTTAGTGTTCCTTGGTGGATGTTTATGTTAAAATTCATTTTATGTGGCTGTGGGTCTTGTTGCTTTTCACTTGGTGTGGCTGTAATGTTAATTCAAATTTCACTGTACCTTAATTGGTACACGTGACAATAAATTGGTCTTGAAATCTTGAAATGGCCTACCCCTTATGCTTAATAAACTGCCAAACAAGACTCCAGGAGGGTGGGGAAATGATAGGGGACGTTTCAAATGTTTAACAGCATCTCTGGACAGGAGCTTGGGTAGGAAAGGTTCGGAGGGAAATGGGTCAAACATAGACAAATGGCACTACCTGCAATGGGCATGTTGGGCGGCATGGATACGTTGGACCGAAGGTCTGTTTCTGTGCTCCATGACTCTAAGTCTCTGAATGCAGGCAAATGGCACGACCTTCAAAAGGACATGTTGGCCGGCATGGACAAGTTGGGCAGAAGGGTCAGTTTCATAAGGTCATAAGGTCATAGGCGATAGGAGCAGAATTAGGCCATTCGGCCCATCAAGTCTACTCCGCCATTCAATCACGGCTGATCTATCTCTCCCTCCTAACCCCATTCTCCTGCATTCTCCCCATAACCCCTGACACCCGCACTAATCAAGTTTCTGTGCAGTAAGACTATGGCTCTAAATGTAGGCAAATGGGACTACCTTTCATCATCATCATCATCATCATATATATACAGCCGGAAACTGGCCTTTTCGGCCCTCCAAGTCCGTGCCGCCCAGCGATCCCCGTACATTAACACTATCCTACACCCACTAGGGACAATTTTTACATTTACCCAGCCAATTAACCTACATACCTGTACGTCTTTGGAGTGTGGGAGGAAACCGAAGATCTCGGAGAAAACCCACGCAGGTCACGGGGAGAACGTACAAACTCCTTACAGTGCAGCACCCGTAGTCAGGATCGAACCTGAGTCTCCGGCGCTGCATTCGCTGTAAAGCAGCAACTCTACCGCTGCGCTACCGTGCCGCATGGTCATCTTGTTGGAATGGCCAAGTTGGGCTGAAGGGTCGGTATCTGTGCTGTGCCTACAACTAATCCAGGTCGTTGCAGAAGGTGAACAACCTTGCTGGCCACATAGAAAACAGGTGCAGGAGGAGGCCATTTGGCCCATCGAGCCAGCACCGCCATTCATTGTGATCATGGCTGATCGTCCACAATCAGTAACCCGTGCCTGCCTTCTCCCCATATCCCCTGATTGCACTAGCCCCCCTAGAGCTCTATTTAACTGTCTTTTAAATTCATCCAGTGAATTGGCCTCCACTGGCTTCTGTGGCAGAGAATTCCACAAATTCACAGCTCTGAAACTGGGTGAAAAAGTTTCTTCTCACCACAGTTTTAAATGGCCTCCCCTTTATTCTTAGACTGTGTGTGTCCCCTGGTTCTGGACTCCCCCCAACATGAAGTCATAGAGTGATACAGTGTGGAAACAGGCCCTTCCAATCACCATGTCCCAGCTACGCTAGCCCCACGTGCCGCTCGTGTGAGGCAGTAACTCCA
Source organism: Rhinoraja longicauda (assembly GCF_053455715.1). Classification (NCBI taxonomy): domain Eukaryota; kingdom Metazoa; phylum Chordata; class Chondrichthyes; order Rajiformes; family Arhynchobatidae; genus Rhinoraja; species Rhinoraja longicauda. The sequence continues at coordinate 3,035,138 of NC_135963.1, forward strand.
CGGCTGTGCCACCGTGCTGCCCGCTCTTAAACGTGGCATCCCTGTGTGGTACCTCAGCTGCACGGAGGCAGAGAGGAAAGCTCTTCAGCGGGTAGTCCATAGAGCTCAGAGGACCATCGGAACACAGCTACCAGCCTTGGAGGGCATCTACAACACACGATGCCTCAGAAAAGCTACCAGCATCCACAAAGACTCTTCACACCCCTGCAGCAGTCTGTTTGAACTCCTTCCATCGGGCAGACGATACAAGGCCTTCCACGCCTGCACCTCCAGACTCAGGAACAGCTTCATCCCCAGGGCCAGAGCTGCTATGAACCGGTCCTGCTGAGCCGGATGGTCACATCGCACAATGAACCGGCACAGACCTACTTGCACTTTGTTCTGTGTATAAAACTGTTACAATTTGTTTAGTTGGGTTGTTGTTGTTTAAATTAATTAATTTATTGCATCGTATGGGAGGCGCATTCCCAATCTCGTTGTACCCCTGTACAATGACAATAAAGATATATTGTATTGTATTGTATTGTATTATATTGTATTGTGTTGTATTGTATTGATAGTCCCGGCCTCAAGGAAATAAAAGAGTGGTGCACTGTGCCAGGAGGTGACACTGACAGATAGGTATTTCTTTTGTTTATGAGATGTTCCAGCCCACGTCGATCTGATCAACATGTTTGTGGCTGGGACACAACTTAAACCAGCTTTTGTTTCTCGTAGGATGAGAGGGGGAACAAGGAGTGAGAGCTTGAAGGGCCAGTGGCACGATCTACATTTCAAAGCACTCCAGGAGGTAATGAGATGCTCCAAGCTACCACAAGCGGCAGCTCACATCACGGTGGCGCCGTGGGTAGAGTTGCTGCCTTGCAGCGCCGGAGACCCGGGTTCCATCCCGACCACAGGCGCTGTCCGTACGGAGTTTGTACCTTCTCCCCGTGACCTGCGTGGGTTTTCTCCGAGATCTTCGGTTTCCTCTCACATTCCAAAGAAGTACAGGTCTTGTAGGTTAATTGGCTTGGTGTATGTGTAAATTGTGTGGGATAGTGTTAATGTGCGGGGATCGCTGGTCGGCGCGGACTTGGCAGACCGAAGGGCCTGTTTCCGCGCTGTATCCCTAAACTAAACTAAACTAAACTAAACTAAACTAAACTATAGTAAGTAGAGGCATTCCCTGAATTGTTCAATGTACAGAAGATGGGTTCTTCTGTATGGGTGGCACGGTGGCGCAGCGGTAGAGTTGCCGCCTTACAGCGAATGCAGCGCCAGAGACTCAGGTTCGATCCCGACTACGGGCGCTGTCTGTACGGGCGCTGTTTGTACGTTCTCCCCGTGACCAGCGTGGGTTTTCTCCGAGATCTTCGGTTTCCTCCCACACTCCAAAGGCGTGCAGGTTTGTAGGTTAATTGGCTGGGCAAATGCAAAAATTGTCCCTAGTGGGTGTAGGATAGTGTTAGTGTGCGGGGATCGCTGGGCGGCGCGGACCCGGTGGGCCGAAGGGCCTGTTTCTGTGCTGTATCTGTAAAATCTAAAACGAAAAATCTAATGGGTTGTTTATTTTAGATAGAAGTTAGACACAAAATGCTGGAGTAACTCAGCGGGACAGGCAGCATCTCTGGAGAGAAGGAACGGGTGACATTTTGGATCGAGACCCTTCTTTAGACCCTTGTTAGCTTAGTTTAGTTTAGTTTAGTTTAGTTTAGAGATACAGCGCGGAAATCTCGTGCTAGGTACAGGCTTCTCAGTAAATAAAAACAAGCACTCCAAACTTTGGAATGGTACAGGTTGTGACAGTACAGTGTTGTACATTGGAGGAGGAAGCATTGAAGAGTTGTCAAGGTGAAGGTCGACACAGATGCGTTAGATGACGCATTCCCCAATATGCCTGAAACAGAGAAACATAGAAAGATAGGTGCAGGAGGAGGCCATACGGCCCTTCGAGCCAACACCGCCATTAACTGGTGGTGTGGAGGGAGGACATTCCGTCTAGATTTCCAGAACCAGGGGCCGAACAGTCGAGGAATAAAGGGGAGGCCATTTAAAACTGAGGTGAGAAGAAACTTTTTCACCCAGAGAGTTGTGAATTTGTGGAATTCTCTGCCACAGAGGGCAGTGGAGGCCAATTCACTGGATGAATTTAAAAGAGAGTTAGATCGAGCTATCGGGGCTAGTGGAATCAAGGGATATGGGGAGAAGGCAGGCACGGGTTACTGATTGTGGATGATCAGCCATGATCACAATAGAAACATAGAAACATTCGGCCATTCGGCCCTTCGAGCCTGCACCGCCATTCATTATGATCATGGCTGATCATCCAACTCAGTATCCCGTGCCTGCCTTCTCTCCATACCCCCTGATCCCTTTAGCCACAAGGGCCACATCTAACTCCCTCTTAAATATAGCCAATGAACTGGCCTCAACTACCTTCTGTGGCAGAGAATTCCACAGATTCACCACTCTGTGTGAAAAAAAACGTTTTCATCTCGGTCCTAAAAGACTTCCCCCTTATCCTTAAACTGTGAACCCTTGTTCTGGAATTCCCCAACATCGGGAACAATCTTCCTGCATCTAGACTGTCCAACCCCTTAAGAATTTTGTAAGTTTCTATAAGATCCCCCCTCAATCTTCAAAATTCCAGCGAGTACAAGCCGAGTCTATCCAGTCTTTCTTCATATGAAAGTCCTGCCATCCCAGGAATCAATGACAATAGACAATAGACAATAGACAATAGGTGCAGGAGGAGGCCATTCGGCCCTTCGAGCCAGCACCGCCATTCAATGTGATTATGGCTGATCATTCTCAATCAGTACCCTGTTCCTGCCTTCTCCCCATACCCCCTGACTCCGCTATCCTTAAGAGCTCTATCGAGCTCTCTCTTGAATGCATTCAGAGAATTGGCCTCCACTGCCTTCTGAGGCAGAGAATTCCACAGATTCACAACTCTCTGACTGAAAAAGTTTTTCCTCATCTCCGTTCTAAATGGCCTACCGCTTATTCTTAAACTGTGGCCCCTTGTTCTGGACTCCCCCAACATTGGGAACATGTTTCCTGCCTCTAACGTGTCCAACCCCTTAATAATCTTATACGTTTCGATAAGATCTCCTCTCATCCTTCTAAATTCCAGTGTATACCAGCCTAGTCGCTCCAGTCTTTCGAAGGGCGGTGCTGGCTCGAAGGGCCGAACGGCCTCCTCCTGCACCTATTTCCTATGTTTCTATGTTTCTATGATCCCGTGAAGCCCTTGGCTCTGCGGATGCAAGGCAGCGGCATAGTTCGTTGGATGAGCTATTCCTCTCGGTCCGGGCTGAACAATCTGTGAGCCGTAGAGAGGGATTAATTTGAACCAGTTGCAGCGGCTCAGAATAATTCCACCGGCATTTTTATGATCTGCAGCATGACCATGGCATTGAAAGAATTTCCCTTTCAAGTGATTCTTTTCCTAAATCTGCACTTTATACCATTAGCCTAATACTCCTCAACACCACTAAAATATGGATTGATCTAAGTTTATCTCATAAAAGAGAGTTAATCCCTTTTCATGAATATTCTGCTGCGTGGTGTCCCAGTATAGAACCTGACTGAACACGGAAGCATTTTACCACTTGTAATGCCGACAAATGACTCATTAAATACTGAAATCTCATGGCTTTCGAGATAGACAAACACACACACACACACACACATATCTACCTATCTATATATGTACATATGAAATGCCAGTGATCATCCCGAGGGCTAAACCAGACAGAATGTCCCCAGAATCCTCATACAATGCCATGCATAGTTCAAGGAAGTCGAAGCCCTAGTGAGACCGCACCTGGAGTACTGTGTGCAGTTTTGTTCTCCAAATTTGAGGAAGGATATTCTTGCTATTGAGGGCGTGCAGCGTAGGTCCACTAGGTTAATTCCCGGAATGGTGGGACTGTCATATGTTGAAAGACTGGAGCGACTAGGCTTGTATACACTGGAATTTAGAAGGATGAGAGGGGGATCTTATCGAAACGTATAAGATTATTAAGGGGTTGGACACGTTAGAGGCAGGAAACATGTTCCCAATGTTGGGGGGAGTCCAGAACAAGGGGCCACAATTTAAGAATAAGGGGTAGGCCATTTAGAACGGAGATGAGAAACATTTTTTCCAGTCAGAGAGTTGTAAATCTGTGGAATTCTCTGCCTCAGAAGGCAGTGGAGGCCAATTCTCTGAATGCATTCAAGAGAGAGCTAGATAGAGCTCTTAAGGATAGCGGAGTCAGGAGGTATGGGGAGAAGGCAGGAACGGGGTACTGATTGAGAATGATCAGCCATGATCACATTGAATGGTGGTGCTGGCTCGAAGGGCCGAATGGCCTACTCCTGCACCTATTGTCTATTGTCTATTGTCTATTGATCGTAAAACAATGTAAAAACTGTCCCGGGTGCGTGTAGGATAATGTTAGTGTGCGGGGATCGCTGGGCGGCTCAGGCCCGTTGGCTGAAGGGCCTGTTTCTGCGCTGTAGCTCTGAACTAAACTAAACTAAAATGGTGGCACAGCGGTAGAGTTGCTGCCTCACAGCGCCAGAGACCCGGGTTCCATCCCGACTATGGGTGCTGTCTGCATGGAGTTTCCACGTTCTCCCCGTGGGTTTTCTCCGGGTGCACCGCGTTCCAAAGACGTGCAGGTTCTTGTTTAGTTTGAAGAAGGGTCTCGACCCGAAACGTCACCCCTTCCTTCTCTCCAGAGATGCTGCCTGACCCGCTGAGTTACTCCAGCATGTTGTGATAACTGCAGGTTTTTGTTGGTTAATTGGCCTCGGTAAGTTGCCCCAAGTGTGTTGGATGGAACTAGTGTACAGGTTGGCGTGGTCTCGGTGGGCCGAAGGGCCTGTTTCCACGCTATATCTCTAAAACTAAACTGGGCATTTTTAGTTTAGTTTGGAGATACAGCGCGGAAACAGGCCCCTTCGGCCCACCGGGTCCGCGCCGACCAGCGATCCCCGCACACTAACACTATCCTACACACACTATGGGCCAATTTTTACATTTACCAAGCCAATTAACCTGCACGTCTTTCGAATGCGTGTGAAAACCGGAGCACCCGGAGCAAACCCGCGCAGGTCACGGGGACAATGTACAAACTCCGTACAGACAGCCCCCGCAGTCAGGATCAAACTCGGGCCCCTGGAGCTGTGAGGCGGCAACTCTACCGCACGCCTTTGGAGTGTGGGGGAAAACCGAAGATCTCACAGAAAACCCACGCAGGTCACGGGGAGAACGTACAAACTCCGTACAGACAGCAGTCGGGATGGAACCTGGGTCTCTGGCGCTGAGAGGCAGCGACTCTACCGCTGTGCCACCGTGCCGCACTTAAACCCGCATGTACAAGGGTAGCAAAGGGTTTGGAAGCACATGGGTGATAAGGGGGCAAATGGGATTAATTTAGATGGGGCATCTTTGATGAGGTGGGCTGAAGGGCCTGTTGTTGTATGCAGTGTAATTCCATGAATCTATCTGCTGTTTTGTACCTGCCCCGCATAAATCATCCAGCAGTTCTTTCCTACACCCACCACCCTCTGTGTGGGAAAGTTACCCCTCAGGTCCCGTTTAAATCCTTCCCCCTCTCTCACCTTCAACCTCGAGTTGGTGATTCTCCAACCTTGAGAAATACAATCTGTACATTCACCCTCTCAATTCCCCTCATGTACCAACCCATCCCTGCGTGATCACCCCTCATCCTCCTGCACTCCAAGGGATATTTATCCCAGAGAGTTGTGAATTTGTGGAACTCTCTGCTACAGAGGGCAGTGGAGGCCAATTCACTGGATGGATTTAAAAGAAAGTTAGATAGAGCTCTAGGGGCTAGCGGAATCAAGGGATATGGGGAGAAGGCAGGCACGGGTTACTGATTGTGGATGATCAGCCATGATCACAATGAATGGGGGGGCTGGCTCGAAGGGCCGAATGGCCTCCTCCTGCACCTATTTTCTATGTTTCTAAGAGGGCTTGCATACAAAAACAGGGATGTAATGCTGAGGCTCTATAAGGCGCTGGTCGGGCCGCATTTGGAGTATTGTGAGCAGTTTGGGCCCCATATCTGAAGAAGGATGTGCTGGCTCTGGAGAGGGTCCAGAGGAGGTTTACGAGAATGATCCCAGGAATGAGTGGGTTAACATACGATGAGCGTTTGTTGGCACTGGGCCTGTACTCACTGGAGTTTAGAAGGATTAGGGGGGACCTCATTGAAACGTACAGAATAGTGAAAGGCCCGGATAGAGTGGATGTGGAGAGGATGTTTCCACTAGTGGGAGAGTCTAGGAACAGAGGGCACAGCCTCAGAATTAAAGGACGTTCCTTTAGGAAGGAGATGAGGAGAAATTTCTTTAGTCAGAGGGCGGTGAATCTGTGGAATTCTTTGCCACAGAAGGCTGTGAAGGCCAAGTCAATGGATATTTTTAAGGCAGAGATAGATAGATTATTGATTAGTACGGGTGTCAGGGGTTATGGGGAGAAGGCAGGAGAATGGGGTTGAGAGGGAGAGATAGATCAGCCGTGATTGAATGGCGGAGTAGACTTGATGGGCCAAATGGCCTAATTCTGCTCCTATCATTTATGAATAAAGTCCTAGCCTGCCCAACCTCTTCCTGTAGCCTAGGCCCTCGAGTCCTGGCAACATCTCTACACACCTTGGATCATTAACCTGGATTAAATTGAAGACATTAACCTCCAGAAAGGTTGGCCAAAAATGGGCCGACTGTAAACTCTTTAATTTGACCCTTTTAATGAATCATTTAGTTTAGTTTAGTTAAGAGATACGGCGCGGAAACAGATCCTTCGCCCCACCGAGTCCGCGCCGACCAGCGATCCCCGCACGTCCTACACCAGGGACAATTTACACTTTGCACCGAGCCAATTAACTGGCAAACCTGCACGTCTTTGGAGTGCAGGAGGAAACCGAAGATCTCGGAGAAAACCCACGCAGGTCACGGGGAGAAGGTACAGACAGCGCCCGTGGTCGGGATCGAACCCGGGTCTCCGGCGCTGCGAGACCGCTATGGCAATTCCCGTGACATCTTTAACAAATAGAAACAATCCACCTCTCACTTTGAAATGGTCTTGGTCAACTTGAGAGCAATAATGAAGTGCGCTCCAATTCACAGAGTTTTCATGTTCTCAATGTGTCCAAGTACTTACTGCTTGTTTCTCAGGGTTATCTAGCTCCCTCCACAGCATGTTGGTATAATAAAACGCTAGCCCTCTTAGAAACATAGAAACATAGAAAGTAGGTGCAAGAGGAGGAAATTTAGCCCTTCGAGCCAGCACCGCCATTCTAACCGCTGTGCCACTGTGCCGACATTGGTTCCAGTGTCAATAGACAATAGACAATAGACAATAGGTGCAGGAGGAGGCCATTCGGCCCTTCGAGCCCGCAACGCCATTCAATGTGATCATGGCTGATCATTCTCAATCAGTACCCCGTTCCTGCCTTCTCCCCACACCCCCTCACTCCGCTATCCTTAAGAGCTCTATCCAGCTCTCTCTTGAATGCATTGGAAGCAAATGTCAATTAAGGTTTTAAAATGAAGGCCAAATTCAGCCTCAATCTTCAAACCTATTTTCAATCGTCACACAAACATAACCTCAACCTCATCGGTTGAGTATTTTTACATTGAAAACGAGAAACGGAGAGCTCAGTTCAGCAATTGTGCGCTGCACGAAGAATAATATTGTAATGATGGGCTCTGGTATGACATTTCTCGAGGTAATCTCTCATTCCAAACACAAAGCAGATTTACAAGCAACAATAACTAATTAGAGAGTTATTTACTGCCGTTTTACTTCCTAATCCCCTCCACCGACGCCTTTTTCAATGACGTCTCAAAGACATTGAGGCAGGTTTCTTGGAATTAACACTTTCATCAGGCAGAAACCAACAGGCTTCCAAACTTTGTGTTCAATGCAGAGGGTCATAAAGTCACAAAGGCCATAAGTGATATAGACAATAGACAATAGACAATAGACAATAGACAATAGACAATAGACAATAGGTGCAGGAGGAGGCCATTCGGCCCTTCGAGCCACCACCGCTATTCAATGTGATCATGGCTGATCATTCTCAATCAGTACCCCGTTCCTGCCTTCTCCCCATACCCCCTGACTCCGCTATCCTTAAGAGCTCTATCTGGCTCTCTCTTGAATGCATTCAGAGAATCGGCCTCCACTGCCTTCTGAGGCAGAGAATTCCACAGATTCACAACTCTCTGACTGAAATTTTTTTCCTCATCTCAGTTCTAAATGGCCTACCCCTTATTCTTAAACCGTGGCCCCTGGTTCTGGACTCCCCCAACATTGGGAACATGTTTCCTGCCTCTAACGTGTCCAACCCCTTAATAATCTTATACGTTTCGATAAGATCCCCTCTCATCCTTCTTAATTCCAGTGTATACAAGCCTAGTCGCTCCAGTCTTTCAACATATGATTGTCGCGCCATTCCGGGAATTAACCTAGTAAACCTACGCTGCACGCCCTCAATAGCAAGAATAGACTTCCTCAAATTTGGAGACCAAAACTGCACACAGTACTCCAGGTGCGGTCTCACTGGGGCCCTGTACAACTGCAGGAGGACCTCTTTGCTCCTATACTCAACTCCTCTTGTAATAGGAGCAGAATTTAGGCAATTCGGCCCATCAAGTCCACTCCGCCATTCAATGGTGGCTGATCTATCTCTCCCTCCCAACCTCTTAAGGGTGGTGGGTATATGGAGCGGAACAGAGCAGGGCGGCACGGTGGCGCAGCACGGTGGCGCAGCACGGTGGCGCAGCGGTAGAGTTGCCGCCTAACAGCGCCAGAGACGCCAGGGTACTATCCCGCCCACGGGCGTTTATCTGCATGGACTTTGGCTCCTCAGAGATTTTCGGGTTCCTCCCACACTCCAAAGATGGTCCCATTGTTGAGGGGGAGCCCAGAACCAGGGGCCACACAGTCTAAGAATAAAGGGGAGGCCATTTAAAACTGAGGTGAGAAAAATACTTTTTCATCCAGAGAGTTGTGAATTTGTGGAATTCTCTGCCACAGAGGGCAGTGGAGGCCAATTCACTGGATGGATTTAAAAGGGAGTTAGATAGAGCTCTAGGGGCTAATGGAATCAAGGGATGTGGGGAGAAGGCAGGCACGGGTTACTGATTGTGGACGATCAGCCATGATCACAATGAATGGCGGTGCTGGCTCGATGGGCCGAATGGCCTCCTCCTGCACCTATTGTCTATTGTCTATAAAGCCTGCTGGATCTCCCGGTTGCCAAACCATATTAACTCCCCCCTCCCACTCCCACACTGACCTTTCTGTCCTGGACCTCCTCCATTGTCAGAGTGAGGCCCAGCGCTATGAACATTGACCTCTAATTTTTAGGTCAAGATCAACTCTCATCTGCCTGCACATCATCAAAATCCCTCTATTCCCTGCATGTCCTCTGGTTTTTGATACCCGATACCCCTTCCTGGGAAGATTAATCTGTGCATTCTCTCTCTCTCTCTCTCTCTCTCTCTCTCTCTCTCTCTCTCTCTCTCTCTCTCTCTCTCTCTCTCTCTCTCTCTCTCTCTCTCTCTCTCTCTCTCTCTCTCCTCTCTCTCTCTCCTCTCTCTCTCTCCTCTCTCTCTCTCTCTCTCTCTCTCCTCTCTCTCTCTCTCTCTCTCTCTCTCTCTCTCTCTCTCTCTCTCTCCTCTCTCTCTCCCCCTCTCTCTCCCCCCCTCTCTCTCACCCCCCTCTCTCTCCCCCCCCTCTCCCTCTCTCCCCCCCTCTCTCTCTCTCTCTCTCCTCTCTCTCTCTCTCTCTCTCTCTCTCTCTCTCTTCTCTCTCTCTCTCTCTCTCTCTCTCTCTCTCTCTCTCTTCTCTCTCTCTCTCTCTCTCTCTCTCTCTCTCTCTCTCTCCCTGCCCCATAAGACTGGAAGGTCTGTCAGCAGTGTCACCTGTCTTCAGTACAGAATGGGAAAACTGCTATTGGCTTTTTTGAAGCCACTTGCACTAATTTAATCTCAGTGGAAGCGTGTGATTGACACCGCAGATATAAGCCGTACGAATAAAATGCCAACACGTGAACCAAAGGTATACTGCATCTTGCCGAATGAATTATGCATCATTTGCTCAGAGCCCAATTTATGAAGACTCAACAAATTAATCATTCATTTGTGACCTCTGCCTTATGTAAAATAAATCTCAAACCGACTGGACGAACAAAAAACAATATCCACATCAGTTTTTCCAGATTGATGTTAAATCTCTTTCAATGCAGCCAGCTCTCCAGGCTACTCTCCTCTCCCCAACTCCACCAGCAACTTTCCCTTTCTTAACGAATGCACATATCAAATAAGGAGCCCATTGCATTCCTCGGTCCTAGTTTTAATGAGACAAGCTTTTTGGAGACGGGGGATTACTCTGGGTGTGGGTGTGTGTATGTGTGTGTGTGTGTGTGTGTGTGTGTGTGTGTGTGTGTGTGTGTGTGTGTGTGTGTGTGTGTGTGTGTGTATGTGTGTGTGTGTGTGCATGTATATATACGCGTGTGCGTGTATATATATGTGTTGTATATATATGTGTATGTGTGCATATATATGTGTGTGTATATGTGTGCGCGTGTATATATATGTGTGTGTGCATAAATATACGTGTGTATATATGTAGTGCGCGTGTATATATATGTGTGTATATATGTGTGTATATGTGTGTGTATATATGTGTATGTGTGTGTGTGTATAAACATATGTGTGTGTGTATATGTGTGTGTGTGTATATATATCATGTGCGTGTGTGTGTGTGTGTATATACGTGTGTGTGTGTGTGTATATACATGTGTGTATATACATGTGTGTGTGTGTGTGTGTGGTGTGTGTGTGTGTGTATATATGTGTATGTGTGTGTATAAACATATGTGTGTGTGTGTATATGTGTGTGTGTATATATACATGTGCGTGTGTGTGTGTGTATAAACATATGTGTGTGTGTATATGTGTGTGTGTGTATATATACATGTGCGTGTGTGTGTGTGTATATACGTGTGTGTGTGTATATACATGTGTGTATATACATGTGTGTGTGTGTGTGTGTGTGTGTGGTGTGTGTGTGTGTGTATATATGTGTATGTGTGTGTGTGTATAAACATATGTGTGTGTGTGTGTGTATGTGTGTGTGTATATATACATGTGCGTGTGTGTGTGTGTATATACGTGTGTGTGTGTGTGTATATACATGTGTGTGTGTGAGTGTGTGGTGTGTGTGTGTGTGCGTGGTGTGTGTATGTGTGTATACATGTGTGTGTGTGGTGTGTGTGTGTGTGTATGTGTGTGTGTGTAATATACATGTGTGTGTGTGTGTGTGTGTGGTGTGTGTGTGTGTGTATGTGTGTATACATGTGTGTGTGTGTTTATATATGTGTTGCGCGTGTGTGTATATATATGTGTGTATATATATGGTGAGCGTGTGTATATGTGTATGTGTGTGTGTGTATATATACATATGTGTGTGTGTATATATATATGTGTGTGTGTATGTGTATACAGTTTTGATTTAACTACCTGTTTTGGTTTTGTGTACCTGTCTGCAAATAATTAAGTTTACCTGGTTTTGGAAAAGACTAAATATATGGAATTTACGTTTGAAAACAAGAACTTTTCTATCTTCATTTCCGGCACCCACACCTCCCAACCTTCAAGAGAAACAGCCCGACCTCTCAAGACATCACAATATATATATATATTATATACTCTATATATGTGTGTGCGTGTGCATGTTGATAGTAATTCAGCACGGCTCTACTGGTTGTGGCAGGGTGAATTCCTGGTCAATTTTCAGCCTCCTGTGCTCTGATGAGAAGAGGGGAGAGTGAGTCCAACTTGTGCTTCAAGAAGCCATAACCCCAAGGGCAACTTGTCTCATTGTCTGAAAGGGCCCCTGAAAGGGGATGGCGGGACTGTCACATGAGGAAAGATTGGAAAGACTGGGCTTGTATTCACTGATGAGAGGGGATCTTATAGAAACGTATAAAATTATAAAAGGACTGGACAAGCTAGATGCAGGGAGAATGTTCCCAATGTTGGGGTAGTCCAGAACCAAGGGGACACACAGTCTAAGAATAAAGGGGAGGCCATTTAAAACTGAGATGAGAAAGAACCTTTTCACCCAGAGAGTTGTGAATTGGTGGAATTCTCTGCCACAGAGGGCAGTGGAGGCCAATTCACTGGATGGATTTAAAAGAGAGTTAGATAGAGCTCTAGGGGCTAGCGGAATCAAGGGATATTGGGAGAGAAGGCAGGCACGGGTTACTGATTGTGGATGATCAGCCATGATCACAATGAATGGCGGTGCTGGTTTGCAGGGCCAAATGGCCTCCTCCTGCACCTATTGTCTATGGTTCTATGTTCCTATGTTCCTGCATCCTTCCTGCACAACCAATCTACCATATGTGAAGCAGAGGCAGAGTTAGATGAAGCGAGTGGAGTTGTCTCACGGGATCACGGAGATCTTGAAGGCTGCATTACCAAATCCCAACTGAAATATTAGACCTATCCGACCCATAATGGGATCATTGTGTGCATAATTGCAAAACTCCAGGCAGAAGAGAGATAGCATCGCATCAGATAATGGTCGAATGCTTGTTAGTTGGAGGAGGACGAAATGCTTCTGAAAACAGAAGTCTGAAAGCATTTGTGCGTTTTCAAATTCCTTTAGGTAATCCCGTGCCGTTAAAGTACTGCCGACGTGAACAAGACGTTGATTATTCTGCTCCTTCATTCACACCGGGCAACAATTTTTTAGTTTAGTTAGTTTAGTTTAGAGATACAGCGCGGAAACAGGCCCTTTCGGCCCACCGGGTCACGCCGACCAGCGATCCCCGCACATTAACACTAGTTTGCTCCTATACTCAACACTGTTGAGTATAGGAGCAAAGAGGTCCTTCTGCAGTTGTACAGGGCCCTAGTGCGACCGCACCTGGAGTACTGTGTGCAGTTTTGGTGCAATTTGAGGAAGGATATTCTTGCTATTGAGGGCGTGCAGCGTAGGTTTACTAGGTTAATTCCCGGAATGGCGGGACTGTCGTATGTTGAAAGACTGGAGCGACTAGGCTTGTATACACTGGAATTTAGAAGGATGAGAGGGGATCTTATCGAAACGTATAAGATTATTAAGGGGTTGGACACGTTAGAGGCAGGAAACATGTTCCCAATGTTGGGGGAGTCCAGAACAAAGGGCCACAGTTTAAGAATAAGGGGTAGGCCATTTAGAACTGAGATGAGGAAAATCTTTTTCAGTCAGAGAGTTGTGAATCTGTGGAATTCTCTGCCTCAGAAGGCAGTGGAGGCCAATTCTCTGAATGCATTCAAGAGAGAGCTAGATAGAGCTCTTAAGGATAGCGGAGTCAGGGGGTATGGGGAGAGGGCAAGAACGGGGTACTGATTGAGAATGATCAGCCATGATCACATTGAATGGCGGTGTATTTTCAGTGTAATCCCAGTGTATTCATTGTGATCATGGCTGATCGTCCACAATCAGTAACCCGTGCTTGCCTTCTCCCCATATCCCTTGATTCCACTAGCCCCTAGAGCTCTATCTGACTCTCTTTTAAATTCATCCAGTGAATTGGCCTCCACTGCCCTCTGTGGCAGAGAATTCCACAAATTCACAACTCTCTGGGTGAAAAAGTTTTTTTCTCACCTCAGTTTTAAATGGCCTCCCCTTTATTCTGAGACCGTGTGGCCCCTGGTTCTGGACTCCCCCAACATTGGGAACACTTTTCCTGCATCTAGCTTGTCTAGTCCTTTTATAATTTTACACGTGATTTTATAAGTAATTTAAAAAAAAGTGAATCTCAGCCGAATGACAGTGAAACTAGTGCAACGTCCAGGGTGGGTGGGGAGGGGACGGGGAGAGGGGGGGGGGGATGCAAAGGTTACTAGAAGATGGAGAAATCGATATTCATGTTGCTGGGTTGTACGTTTTATACGTCTCTATAAGATCCCGTCTCATCCCGTCTCACACAGAGAGTGGTGAATCTGTGGAATTCTCTGCCACACAAAGTAGTTGAGGCCAGTTCATTGGCTATATTTAAGAGGGAGTTTAGATGTGGCCCTTGTGGCTAAAGGGATCAGCGGGTATGGAGAGAAGGTAGGTACGGGATACTGAGTTGGATGATCAGCCATGATCATATTGAATGGCGGTGCAGGCTCGAAGGGTCGAATGGCCTACTCCTGCACCTATTTTCTATGTTTCTATGTTTCTATGTTTCTAATCTCCAGTGAATGCAAGCCCAGTCTCTCCAATCTTTCCTCACATGACAGTCTTGCCATCCCGGGGATTAGCCTGGTGATCCTACGCTGCATTGCCTCAACAGCAAGGATAAAAGTTGGGCCAAGATTTGAGGAAGCTTCGTGGAAATGTGTGGATTATTTTTGGAAACATCCCAGGAAGAATATAAGTAGTGCATGAGTGGAAGCCTTTCTTGTTCCCTGTTGCTCTGGTATACTGGTTGTCTGGCGAGTAGCGGGTTCTAGTCCCACCTGGGGAGAATTATAAATATTGGATTTGATGAATGAATAACTTACTGGTTGGGAAAAGATTTATGACTGCTCCAAATTTGAAAAAGGACATCCTTGCTATTGAGGGAGTGCAGCGTAGGTTCACCAGGTTAATCCCTGGGATGGCGGGACTGTCGTATGTTGAAACACTGGAGCGACTGGGCTTGTATCCACTGGAATTTAGAAGGATGAGAGGGGATCTTATCGAAACATGTAAGATTATTAAAGGATTGGACACGCTAGAGGCAGGAAACATGTTCCTGATGTTGGGGGTGGGAGTGGAGTCCAGAACCAAGGGCCACAGATTAAGAATACGGGGTAGGCCATTTAGAATGGAGACGAGGAAAAACTGTTTCACCCAGAGAGTTGTGAATCTGTGGAATTCTCTGCCTCAGAAGGCAGTGGAGGCCAATTCTCTGAATGCATTCAAGAGAGAGCTGGATAGAGCTCTTAATGATAGCGGAGTCAGGGGGTATGGGGAGAAGGCAGGAATGGGGTACTGATTGAGAATGATCAGCCATGATCATAGTGAATGGCGGTGCTGGCTCGAAGGGCTGAATGGCCTCCTCCTGCACCTATTGTCTATTGTCTATTGTGTGTGTAGGATAATGTTAGTGTGCAGGGTGATCGCTGGTCGGCACGGACTCGGTGGGCCGAAGGAACAGTATCTCTAAAGTCGAAAGCCAATTTACGGAAGCCAATTAACCTACAAACCTGCACGCCTTTGGAGTGTGGGAGGAAACCGCAGCACCCGGAGAAAACCCACGCAGGTCACGGGGAGAACGTACAAACTCCGTACAGACAGCACCCTTAGTCGGGATGGAACCCGGGTCTCCGACGCTGCATTCGCTGTGAGGCAGCAACTCTACCGCTGCGCCACCGTGACCGCCCTCAAAAAAGATGCGTTCCTGGTAAACAACAAGTGCCTGCGTACAATCACGGCAGTGGTCTCCCCCTGCCAACACACACACACACACACACACTCCCTGCAATGGGCAAGGCTAGCCTCCACGATCAATAAAACCTGGGGAATGGATACACACAGAGAGAGCACGAACTGAAGCCGATTTAACAATCGCTAGCTGCATCACGGACGAGGGCAAGTTCCGTAAATTTTACAGCCCTGTCTGAAAAGCCTCAGTAAAAATTTCACTTCGCAATAAAAAAACGTTCTGTTGGTGTCGGGGGTTGTTAGCGGCTTTTAACGGCGCTGAATTTATTGCCACGGGGAGCGGGCTTAAATAACAGACTGATGTCCACAGCGATTCCATCGGCGGGGACAAGGCACTCCCACCTACCCTTGCAACCATCCCCGAAACATGTTCCCAATGTTGGGGGAGTCCAGAACCAGGGGCCACAGTTTAAGAATAAGGGGTAGGCCATTTAGAACTGAGATGAGGAAAAACCTTTTTCAGTCAGAGAGTTGTGAATCTGTGGAATTCTCTGCCTCAGAAGGCAGTGGAGGCCAATTCTCTGAATGCATTCAAGAGAGAGCTGGTTAGAGCTCTTAAGGATAGCGGAGTCAGGGGGTATGAGGAGAAGGCAGGAACGGGGTACTGATTGAGAATGATCAGCCATGATCACATTGAATGGCGGTGCTGGCTCGAAGGGCCGAATGGCCTCCTCTTGCAACTATTGTCTATTGTCTACTGTAATCATCTAAAACATATAACTGCAGAAATAATGATGGCGGGGCTCAGAGTGCTGAATGGAGGACAGTCTGGTCACAGCCGGCCATGATTCACAGCTGCATTCACGAAGGGGAATCCACCGGTAAATCTGAGAGCCGGTGTTCTTCTTCTTGGGATACTGTGCGTTACTCTCGAACGGGATAAAGTGGCATTTTCTCAGGTGAACATTGGGCCACCGGAGGTATCACAAAATGCTGGAGTAACTCAGCGGGTCAGGCAGCATCTCTGGAGAACATGGATAGGTGACGTTTCACAGAGTGCTGGAGTAACTCAGCGGGTCAGGCAGCATCTCTGGAGAACATGGATAGGTGACGTTTCACAGAGTGCTGGAGTAACTCAGCGGGTCAGGCAGCATCTCTGGAGAACATGGATAGGTGACGTTTCACAGAGTGCTGGAGTAACTCAGCGGGTCAGGCAGCATCTCTGGAGAGAAGGAATGGGTGACGTCTCGGGTCGAGACTCTTTAGACTGAGAGTCGGGAGAGGGAAGCTACAGGTATGAAAAGGTACAAGGAGGCGGCATGGTGGCGCAGCGATAGAGTAGCTGCCTTACAGCGCTAACAGCGCCGGAGACCCGGGTTCGATCCCGCCTACGGGTGCTGTCTGTCTGTTCCACCCCAAACGTCACCCATCCCTTCTCTCCTGAGATGCTGCCTGACCCGCTGAGTTACTCCAGCTTTTTGTGATACCTTCGATTTGTACCAGCATCTGCGGTTATTTTCCTACACAATGGACCACCGGCAACGATTCACACTCAAAGCTCTCGGCGTCGGCATTTGAAGCTCGTAAGTGGGCAAAGAACGGCTGAGATTTCCGTATCAACATATAAAACAAAAAAACATACATGAAACATATAAAATTATAAAAGGACTGGACAAGCTAGATGCAGGAAATTTTTTCCCAATGTTGGGCGAGTCCAGAACCAGGGCCCCCACACAGTCTAAGAATAAAGGGGAGGCCATTTAAAACTGAGGTAGCTTACACCCCAGTGGTATGAGCATTGACCTCTCTAACTTCAAGTAGCCCTTGCTTTCCCTCTCACTCCATCCATCCCCTCCCCCCTTCCCAGTTCTCCCACCAGCCTGACTGTCACCCCGATTACATTTTAACTTTTTCACCCAGAGAGTTGTGAATTTGTGGAACTCTCTGCCACAGAGGGCAGTGGATGCATCCAATTCACTGGATGGATTTAAGAGAGAGTTAGATAGAGCTCTAGGGGCTAGTGGAATCAAGGGGTACGGGGAGAAAGCAGGCACAGGTTACTGATTGTGGATGATCAGCCGTGATCACAATGAATGGCGGTGCTGGCTCGATGGGCCGAATGGCCTCCTCCTGCACCTATTTTCTATGTTTCTAACTTTTCGTAGAGTCATAGACTCATGGATTCATTCAGCGCGGAAACAGGCCCTTCAGGCCAACTAGGGCTGCACGGTGGCGCAAGAGTTGCTGCCCCACAGCGCCAGAGACCCGGGTTCGATCCTGACTATGGGTGCTCGTCTGTACGGCGTTTGTACGTTCTTCCCGTGACCTGCGTGGGTTTTCTCCGGGATCGCCGGTTCCCTCCCAAGACTCCAAAGTCACACTGACCGGTTTTGGAGGTTAATTGGCTTGGTTGAAATCTAAATTGTCCCGAGTGTGTGTAGGATAGTGTTAGTGTGCGGGGATCGCTGGTCGGCGCGGACTAGGTGGGCCGAAGGGCCTGTTTCCGCGCTCTATCTCCAAACTAAAAACGAAACTATCTTGCCCACACCGACCAACGTTCAATTGAGTTAATAAAGCTGGAATTAAAAATAGTCACAGGTAATAATGGGTAATAATGACGATGCAATTACCCAATTTGTCAGAAAAACTCATTTGTTTTACTAATGGTCTCAGAGGAAAGAAATCTGTCTTGCTTCCTGGTCGTAGAGCCATAGAGTGATACAGAGTGTAAATAGGCCCTTCGGCCCAACTTGCCCGTGCTGACCAACATGCCCCATCTACACTAGTCCCACCTGCTCGCACTTGACACATATCCCTGTAAAACTATCCTAGAGACATAGAATCATAGCATCATACAGTTTGGAAACAGCCCCTTCAGCTAGGGTTGCCAACTATCTCACTCCCAAATAAGGGACAAGGTGACGTCACCGCCCCGCGCCCCACGTGACCTCACCCAGCCAGCAGCCACGTTCTGCCGCTCCACCAATGGTGGCCGCCCGGGCCGGGAGGCGGGTTGCTACGCAACCTCCGTTAGGCAGCGCCTGGGCCTCTGGACCTACACTGTCCGGGCCTACAGCGTCCGGGCCTACAGCGTCCGGGCCCACAGCATCCGGGCCTACAGTGTCCGGACCTACACTGTCCGGGCCTACACTCTCCAGGCCTACAGCGCCCCCCCGGGCCTAATACGGGACAAGGGCGGTCCCGTACGGGACAAACCAATTTAGCCCAATATATGGGATGTCCCGGCTAATACGGGACAGTTGGCAACCCTACCCTTCAGCCCAACTTGCCCACACCAACCTACGTGCCCCATCTACACGAATCCCACCTGCCCACATTTGGTCCAAATCCCTCCGAACTTTTCCTATCCATGTACCTGTCTAAATGTCCCTAGTACTAAACAGGCATGTAGGCGATTAAACGATTAATGGCCCAAGGAGAAACCTAAATTTGGGAAGCGTATAAGATGGGCTAGACACAATATGCTGCAGTAACTCAGCGGGACAGGCAGCATCTCTGGAGAGAAGGAACGGGTGCCGTTTCGGGTCGAGACCCTTCTTCAGACTGATGGGCTTTTTGGACCCATCCATGTGATAGTCACTGTGGCTCTCTTCACAAGAGCTGAACCATTGGAGATTGTAACAATCTTTTGCTCATCGTTTCCCCTTATCACTAATTTGGTTTGGTCTAGTTTAGTTTAGATGTGCAAGCCAAAGGGCCTGCATGCATTCTGTGCCTATAAACTGAAAGTACTATTGCATATCTCCATTAGAGACCCACCTCAAATTCACGGACAAGGCATGTTTGGGTGCGAAGCACATGTATGTTGGCTGACCAGGTGGTGCCAGCAATGGCTGACTCGCCATCAGTCTGCCTCGTCCTTGTCTTCTTTGTTGTTTTGTTGCTATTTAGGAGCAAAGAGGTCCTTCTTAGGAGCAAAGAGGTCCTTCTTAGGAACAAAGAGGTCCTTCTTAGGAGCAAAGAGGTCCTTCTTAGGAACAAAGAGGTCTTTCTTAGGAGCAAAGAGGTCCTTTGGAGCAAAGAGGTCCTTCTTAGGAACAAAGAGGTCCTTCTTAGGAGCAAAGAGGTCCTTCTTAGGAACAAAGAGGTCCTTCTTAGGAACAAAGAGGTCCTTCTTAGGAGCAAAGAGGTCCTTCTTAGGAACAAAGAGGTCCTTCTTAGGAGCAAAGAGGTCCTTTGGAGCAAAGAGGTCCTTCTTAGGAACAAAGAGGTCCTTCTTAGGAGCAAAGAGGTCCTTCTTAGGAACAAAGAGGTCCTTCTTAGGAGCAAAGAGGTCCTTAGGAGCAAAGAGGTCCTTCTTAGGAGAAAAGAGGTCCTTCTTAGGAACAAAGAGGTCCTTCTTAGGAGCAAAAAGGTCCTTCTTAGGAGCAAAGAGGTCCTTCTGCAGTTGTACAGGGCCCTAGTGAGACCGCACCTGGAGTACCGTGTCCAGTTTTTGTCTCCAAATTTGAGGAAGGATATTCTTGCTATTGAGGGCGTGCAGTGTAGGTTCACTAGGTTAATTCCTGGAATGGTGGGACTGTCGTATGTTGAAAGACTGGAGCGACTAGGCTTATATACACTGGAATTTAGAAGGATGAGAGGGGATCTTATCGAAACATGTAAATTTATTAAGGGGTTGGACACGTTAGAGGCAGGAAACATGTTCCCAATGTTGGGGGAGTCCAGAACCAGGGGCCGCAATTTAAGAATAAGGGGTAGGCCATTTAGAACTGAGATGAGGAAAAACCTTTTTAGTCAGAGAGTTGTAAATTTGTGGAACTCTCTGCCTCAGAAGGCAGTGGAGGCCAATTTTCTGAATGCATTCAAGAGAGAGTGAGATAGAGCTCTTAAGGATAGCGGAGTCAGGGGGTATGGGGAGAAGGCAGGAATGGGGTACTGATTGTGGATGATCAGCCATGATCACATTGAATGGCGGTGCTGGCTCGAAGGGCCGAATGGCCTCCTCCTGCACCTATTGTCTATTGTCTATTGTGTTAAATGTATGTTTTAGTGCTCTTTAGCTTTCCCTAATGTGTGTGGTTGGGGGGCGGGGGGGGATTGGGGGAAACTTTTTAAAATCTCCTACCCTCGACGGAGATGCGGTTTTCTTTCCGTATTGTATCTCCGTCCGCACTGCAGCCTAACATTGAGGAGCTAGCGGTCTCTTGCTGGGGATTGACTTTGGGAGCTCCAATTGTGTGGAGCTGGCAGTCCCTGTCATGGACCATCTCGGGAGCTCCAACCGCGGGAGCCTGCGGTCTTTAACACCGTGGAGCTCACGTTCCCTGGTTAGGGACCGACTTCGGGAGCTCCGTCCGCGGGACTGCCCCGATCGCGGGGGGGCTTCGATCACCCCAACACGGGGGCTTTGATCGCCTGCTGCGGGAGCTTCGTTCGCCCCGACTGCAGATGGTTCGACTGCCCCGACCGCGGGAGAATAAATTAGATTGACCACTGGCCACATTTAGCTTAGTTTAGTTTAGTTTAGAGATACAGTCTGGAAACAGGCCCTTCCACCCACTGAGTCCTCGCCGACCAGCGATCCCCGCACACTAACGCTATCCTACGCACACTGGGGACGACTTTTACATTTTAACAAGCCAATTAACCTACAAACCTACACGTCTTTGGAGTGTGGGAGGAAACCGAAGATCTCGGAGAAAACCCACGCAGGTTGCAGGGGGGAATGTACAAACTTCGAACAGACAGCGCCCGTACTCGGGCTGGAACCCGGGTCTCCGGCGCTGTGAGGATGTAGCACTATTGCTATGCCACCATTGTGATGTTGACCAATAATCTCAAATGTAGTCAATTGGAAATGGAGGCTGGCCCCCTTAAAGTGAATTTTAAATAATAATACTTACCAAATCATAAAATATTAATGATATAAAACTAATGATAAAATATTTTTACATAGACAATAGACAATAGACAATAGACAATAGGTGCAGGAGGAGGCCATTCGGCCCTTCGAGTCAGCACCGCCATTCAATGTGATCATGGCTGATAATTCTCAATCAGTACCCCGTTCCTGCCTTCTCCCCATACCCCCTGACTCCGCTATCATTAAGAGCTCTATCCAGCTCTCTCTTGAATGCACTCAGAGAATTGGCCTCCACTGCCTTCTGAGGCAGAGAATTCCACAGATTCACAACTCTCTGACTGAAAAGGTTTTTCCTCATCTCCATTCTAAATGGCCTACCCCTTATTCTTAAACTGTGGCCCCTTGTTCTGGACTCCCCCAACATTGGGAACATGTTTCCTGGCTCTAACGTGTCCAACCCCTTAATAATCTTATACGTTTCGATAAGATCCCCTCTCGTAAATTCCAGTGTATTTTCAGTGTAATTCCAGTGTATTCCTTGTGATCATGGCTGATCATCCACAATCAGTAACCCGTGCCTGCCTTCTCCCCATACCCCTTGATTCCGCTAGCCCCTAGAGCTCTATCTCACTGTCTTTCAAATTCATCCAGTGAATTGGCCTCCACTGCCCTCTGTGGCAGAGAATTCCACAAATTCACAACTCTCTGGGTGGAAAAGGTTTTTTCTCACCTCAGTTTTAAAAGGCCTCCCCTTTATTCTTAGACTGTGTGGCCCCTGGTTCTGGACTCCCCCAACTTTCCTGCATTTTTCCTCATCTCAGTTCTAAATGGCCTACCCCTTATTCTTAAACCCTTGTTCCCTTAAATATACACCACCCTGCCACAACCAGAGAGCAGTTCTGAACTACTATCTACCTCTTTGGTGATCCTCGGGCTATCCTTAATCGGACTTTACTGGCTTTACCTTGCACTAAACGTTATCCTGTATCTATCCGTACACTGTAAATGGCTCGATTGTAATCATGTCTGGTCTTTCTGCTGCCTGGTTAGCACGCAACAAAAGCTTTTCACTGTACCTCGGCACACGAGACAATAAACTGAACTGTAACTAAACTGTACTAAACTATAAGAGGCCGGTGAATAACATTTTTACAGGAAAGTGTGGAGGTGTAAGGAACGAGCTGCTGTTGGAAGTAGTTGAGGCAAGTACTATCGCAACACTTAAGGAACGTTTTAACACGTACAGACTCTATGACTATGACTTTAACAACTAAAAATAAAGGCGAAGGAGGAATAAAACAAACAGGTTGTTAAACCTGCAATAAAAATTCACTTTGAGGGAGCCTTGGCCTGCCTCCATTTCCAATTGACTGCGTTTGAGATTATTGATCAGCATCACAATGGCTTTCAGCTCAGGCTGGGTTGAGAAAGTCTTCATATCCAACACCTGTGGCAAATGAAAGATGATAGAACCAGAGTCGAAGAGTCACAGAACCACAGAGTCATAGAGTGACACACAGAGACACAGAGTCATTGAGTCACAATCAGAGTCGCAGGGACACAGAGACACGGAGACACAGAGTCACAGAGTCATAGAGTCACAGAGACACAGTCACACAGTCACAGAGACACAGAGACACAGAGTCACAGGGACACAGAGTCACAGGGACACAGAGACACAGAGACACAGTCACACAGTCACAGAGACACAGAGACACAGAGTCACAGGGACACAGTCACACAGTCACAGAGACACAGAGACACAGTCACACAGTCACAGAGACACAGAGACACAGAGTCACAGAGACACAGGGACACAGAATCACAGATTCATAGATTCACAGAGTCATAGAGTCACAGTCATAGACACAGAGACACAGAGTCATGCAGCATGGAAACACGGTTGACATGGTTTTCTGCGGCTTTCTTTGCCACAGAAGGCTGTGGAGGCCACATCAGTGAATATTTTTATGGCAGAGATCGACAGATTCATGATTAGTACAAGTTCAGGGGTTATGGGGAGAAGGCAAGAGAGCGGGGTTTGGAGGGAGAGATAGATCAGCCATGATTGAATGGCAGAGTAGACTTGATGGGCCGAACGGCCCAATTCTACTCCTATCACTTATGACCTTAAGACATGGGCAACTTGGACTGAGGGCCTATTTCCGTGCTGAATGACTGTGGCTCTAAAGGCGGCACGGTGGCGCAGCGGTAGAGTTGCTGCCTTACAACACCAGAGACGCGGGATCGATCCTAACTACGGGCGCTGTCTGTACGGAGTTTGCACGTTCTCCCCGTGACCTGCGTGGGTTTTCTCCGAGATCTTCGAATTCCTCCAACACTCCAAAGACGTGCAGGTTTGTAGGTGAATTGGCTTGGTGTAAATGTAAATGCAAATTGTCCCTAGTAGGTGTAGGATAGTGTTAGTGTGCGGGGATCGCTGGTCGGCACGGACCCGGTGGGCCGAAGGGCCTGTTTCCGCGCTGTATCTCTGAACTAAACTAAACTAAATCTTGCCTCGAAGGAGGCTATTGTGTTAAATACTTGCTAATGAATCATATCCACCATTTTAACAATAATAGTTGAAACCGAGCCAGGATAAACATAAGGAGAAATGGCCGATTGGACCCTGGCTATAGATAGACACAAAATGCTGCAGTAACTCAGTGGAACAGGCAGCATCTCTGGAGAGAAGAACCCTTCTTCAGACTGAGCATCAGGGAAGAGGGAGTTACAATGAGGAGTGTGTGAGAGCAAAAGAGAGGCAGATCAAGCAAAATGTGGAATAGATCGTTGTTAGAAACATAGCAACATAGACAATAGGTGCAGGAGGAGGCCATTCTGCCCTTCGAGCCATTCACTGTGATCATGGCTGATCATCCTCAATCAGTAACCCGTGCCTGCCTTCTCCCCATATCCCTTGATTCTGCTAGCCCCTAGAGCTCTATCTAGCGCTCTCTTAAATTCGTCCAGTGAATTGGCCTCCACTGCCCTCTGTGGCAGAGAATTCCACAAATTCACAACTCTCTGGGCGAAAAAGTTAAAATGTAATCAGGGGGGACAGTCAGGCTGGTGGGAGAACTGGGAAGGGGGGAGGGGATGGATGGAGAGAGAGGGAAGGCAAGGGTTACTTGAAGTTAGAGAGGTCAATGTTCATACCGCTGGGGTGCAAGCTGCCCAAGCGAAATATGAGGTGCTGTTCCTCCAATTTGCGCTGGGCCTCACTCTGACAATGGGTAGCGTCATGGCATACACTCCTTCCAGAGGGCAAGGACTTGCTGGTTGAGGAAGTCACAAAGAACGAAGGCAAGCTGTCTGGGCAGGGGATGAGAGAGGATTTCCCCAGGGCAGGAGACAAAATCTACCAGGAGACTCTCGAGAAAGGGAGCTCTTTCTAGTTCAGTTCAGTGTACTAGTTCAGTTCACCGAGGTACAGTGAAAAGCTTTTGTTGCGTGCTGACCAGTCAGCGGAAAGACAACACACGATTACGATGGAGACGTTCACGGATACAGGATAAGGGAATGTAAGAAAATAACTGCAGATGCTGGTACAAATCGAAGGTATTTATTCACAAAATGCTGGAGTAACTCAGCGGGTCAGGCAGCATCTCAGGAGAGAAGGAATGGGTGACGTTTCGGGTCGAGACCCAGTCTGAAGAAGGGTCTCGACCCGAAACGTCACCCATTCCTTCTCTCCTGAGATGCTGCCTGACCTGCTGAGTTACTCCAGCATTTTGTGAATAAATACCTTCGGTTTGCATGTTTAGTTTAGTTTAGCATGTTCAGTTTAATTTAGAGATACAGCGCAGAAACCGGCCTTTCGGCCCACTGAGTCCGCGCCGACCAGCGATCCCCGCACGCTAATAATAATAATAATAATAATAATAATAATAATAATAATAATAATAATAATTTCCTTTATTTGTTCCACACCGGGGAAATTGACAGTGTTACAGCAGCAAAGTGGATAGCAAGAGAGC
The DNA here is from genome assembly GCF_053455715.1 of Rhinoraja longicauda. NCBI lineage: Eukaryota > Metazoa > Chordata > Chondrichthyes > Rajiformes > Arhynchobatidae > Rhinoraja > Rhinoraja longicauda. The sequence continues at coordinate 3,060,366 of NC_135963.1, forward strand.
ATTCACTATAAATAAAAGGATAAATTGTCATCAGTTTTCTGTGTGTTCTTAGCTGTTACTGTTGACTCGTCTGCTGGGAGCAGTGCTGGTTGTGCAGTCTCACAGCAGCGGGAAGGAAGGACCTCCTCTATCTCTCCTTCACACACTTGGGGTGAAGGAGTCTGTCACTGAAGGAGCTACTCAGTGCAGTGACAGTGTCCAGCATGGGGTGGGAGTCGTTGTCCAGCAGCGATGTTAACTTTCCCATCATCCTCCTCTCTCCCACCACCTGCACTGAGTCGAGGGGGCAACCCAGGACAGAGCTGGCCTTCCAGACCAGCTTGTCGAGTCTCTTCCCTTCCGCCGCTGAGATGCTGCTGCTCCAGCAGACCACTCCATAGAAAATGGCCGATGCAACCACCGTGTTGTAGAAGGTCCTTAGCAGTGCCACCTGCACTCCAAAGGACCCGAGTCTCCTCAGCAGATAATGTCTGCTCTGGCCCTTTCTGTATAGCGCATCGGTGTTTACAGTCCAGTCCAGTTTATTGTTGAGGTGGACACCCAGGTACTTATAAGAGTCCACCCTCTCGATGTCCATTCCCTGGATGTTCACCGGTGTCGGGGGCACCTGCGGAAATCTACCACCATCTCCCTGGTTTTCCCCGCGTTAATCCGGAGGCGGTTCCGCTGGCACCAGTCCACAAACTCCTTGATCAGTTCTCTGTACGCCCTGTCCTGGTCGCCCGTGATGAGGCCGACGATGGCAGAGTTGTCAGAGAACTTCTGTAGATATGAGCCTGCGGAGCTGTGCCTGAAGTCCCCAGTGTACAGGGTGAACAAGAGTGGCGCTAGCACTGTTCCCTGCGGAACCCCAGTGCTGCAGACCACCCTGTCCGAGACCAGGCCCTTTGTCCTCACATACTGTGGTCGGTTGGTGAGGTAGTCCAGAATCCAGGATGTGAGGTGGTGATCCACTCCTGTGTGTTCCAGCTTGCCCCCCAGAAGCCCCGGCTGGATGGTGTTGAACGCACTGGAGAAATCAAAGAGCATGATTGTCACAGTGCGATCCGGCTTCCCCAGGTGTGAGAGAGCTCTGTGTCGTAGGTAGATGATGGCGTCCTCCATCCCGATGCGAGTCTGGTAGGCGAACTGCAGCGGATCCATTGATGGTCTCATCAGGGGGTGGAGATGGGCGAATTGTCCCAAACGTACCAGGGACAATTTAACCTACAAACCTTTAGTTTAGTTTAGTTTAATTTTGTTTAGATTAGTTTTGTTTCGTTTGGACATACAACATGGAAACAGGCCCTTCGGCCCACCGAGTCCGTGCCGACCAGTTCTCAGCCTGTGCACCAACCTACACACAACCCGTGACAATTTACAGAGAGTTGTGAATCTGTGAAATTCTCTGCCTCAGAAGGCAGTGGAGGCCAGTTCTCTGAATGCATTCAAGAGAGAGCTAGATAGAGCTCTTAATGATAGCGGAGTCAGGGGGTATGGGGAGAAGGCAGGAACGGGGTACAGATTCTGGATGAACAGCCATGATCACAGTGAATGACGATGCTTGCTCGAAGGGCCGAAAGGCCTCCTCCTGCACCTATTGTCTATTGTCTATTGACAATTTACAACTTTTCCCAGCCACTTAGCCTACAAACCTGCGCGTCTTTTGGAGTGTGGGAGGAAACCGGAGCACCCGGGGAAAACCCACACGGGTCACGGGGAGAAGGTACAAACTCCGTACAGACAGCGCCCGTTGTCGGGATCGAGCCCGGGTTACATTGCCCCCGGTGTGTAGGATAGGGGTCGATCATTGGTCGTCAGTGGGGCTGAAGTGGGGCCTGTTTCCGTATCTGCATCTGTAAACTTTCACAGGTTTGTCGCGTGCCGTGTGGCGTGCAGTGATTGCAGTGACTGCCAATTTCCCACCGGCGGTGAATGAAGTTTTGTCGCCCCGCTGCCTGACCCACTGAGTTACTCCAGCATGTTGGGTCTATCTTCATAGAAACATAGAAACATAGAGAATAGGTGCAGGAGTAGGCCATTCGGCCCTTCGAGCCTGCACCGCCATTCAATATGATCATGGCTGATCATCCAACTCAGTAACCTGTACCTGCCTTCTCTCCATACCCCCTGATCCCTTTAGCCACAAGGGCCACATCTAACTCCCTCTTAAATATAGCCAATGAACTGGTCTCAACTACCCTCTGTGGTAGAGAATTCCACAGACTCACCACTCTCTGTGTGAAGAAATGTTTTCTCATCTCGGTCCTAAAAGACTTCCCCCTTATCCTTAAACTGTGACCCCTTGTTCTGGACTTCCCCAACATCGGGAACAATCTTCCTGCATCTAGCCTGTCCAACCCCTTAAGAATTTTGTAAGTTTCTATAAGATCCCCCGTCAATCTTCTAAATTCCAGCGAGTACAAGCCGAGTCTATCCAGTCTTTCTTCATATGAAAGTCCTGCCATCCCAGGAATCAATCTGGTGAACCTTCTCTGTACTCCCTCTATGGCAAGAATGTCTTTCCTCAGATTAGGAGACCAAAACTGTACACAATACTCCAGGTGTGGTCTCACCAATGCCCTGTACAACTGCAGCAGAACCTCCCTGCTCCTATACTCAAATCCCCTCGCTATGAATGCCAACATACCATTCGCTTTCTTCACTGCCTGCTGCACCTGCATGCCTACTTTCAATGACTGGTGCACCACGACACCCAGGTCACGTTGCATCTCCCCTTCTCCTAATCGGCCACCATTCAGATAATAGTCTGCTTTCCTGTTCTTGCCACCAAAGTGGATAACCTCACATTTATCCACATTATACTGCATCTGCCATGCAGAACCAGCACCTGCAGTTCCTCCACGAACTGCCTTGTGTCTCCCCGCTGCTGAACGCCCAAGAAACATTGCTGCCTTAAAGCGTGCATTGTCTAATCACAGCCCGGGAGAGCTCCCAGCTAACAAACAAATCTCTCTAGAAAAATTGCAGGATGCAAAACCGGAATATTAAAAACATAAATCTTTATTTTTCTTGCAGGAATTATGAAGATGGCTGTTATACCACCACCCCCTTGGACCTCCCTCCACCACAGTCCAAATGGATCTTCTGACCAAATTCTTTATTAAAATTGCCTACCTGGCCACACGCTGGCCCTGTTATTAAATTTCCAGAAGGAACAGAGGTTGCCTGGATCATTCGCTGGCTGGAGGCAAGATGGATTTACGAAATAATGGTGGAGAATCTACTGGGCGGCACGGTGGCGTGGCGGTAGAGTTACTGCCTCACAGCGCCGGAGACCCGGGTTCGATCCTGACCACGGGCGCTGTCTGTCTTCTGTAAATTACACCGATCATAAAATCATCATAAGTGACAGGTGTGGAATGAGGCCATTCGGCCCCATCCAGTCTACTTCACCGTTCAATCATGGCTGATCTATCTCTCCCTCCTCCTCCCTCCCTCCCGCCGAAAGGCCTGGTTCTATGGTGTATCTCTAAACAAAACTAAATTACGCTGTGGCGTTGCACAAGAGTCCTGCCAGTGGAAACACCTTTCCTCATCCACTCTACCTATGCCTTTCTTTAGATTTTTTTTTAGATTTAGATTTAGAGATACAGCGCGGAAACAGGCCCTTCGGCCCACCGGGTCCGCGCCGCCTAGCGATCCCCGCGCACTAACACTATCCTACACACACACTAGGGACAATTGTTACATTTACCCAGTCAATTAACCTACAAACCTGCATGTCTTCGGAGTGTGAGAGGAAACCGAAGATCTCGGAGAAAACCCACGCAGGTCACGGGGAGAACGTACAAACTCCGTACAGACGGCGCCCGTGGTCAGGATCGAACCTGAGTCTCCGGCGCTGCATTCGCTGTAAGGCAGCAACTCTACCGCTGCGCCAACGTGCCACCCGACAGTCTGAAGAAGGGTCTCAACCCGAAACGTCACCCATTCCTTCTCTCCAGAGATGCTGCCTGACCTGCTGAGTTACTCCAGCATTTTGTGATACCGTAAAATTGCCTCTGGTGTGCGTAGGTTGGTGTACAGTAAGATGATAACACGTCGGCGTGGACTCGGTGGGCTGAAGGGCCTGTTTCTGCACTGTATCTCTAAACTAGGCTAAACTAAACTAAACTAAACCAAACTACACCTATACTTAAGGGAGCTGTTCATCGAACACAAGAACATTACTGGTGCACAGATTAATGTTTTATTCTGATTAGACTACAAGAGAATATATTTCAGAGAATGAATGAGGGCAGATTGAAATTTTAATAGATTGTACATTCTCCACTTACACTCAAAGCTTGCTTCTACACTTAGTAGATTTTGCTTAATTTATTTAATTATGGGCCTGTTTGATCACTCTGACCGATAAAAAGTGCGGCTCGAAGTTCGATATTTTCTATCTTCAGTTTTATCTTCAGCTTTCAGCTGTGTCTCAGCTGGGGTTTGCCTGCTGTTTGCTTCTGGCTTTGTGAGCTGTGAGTTTAAATCAAACTCCAATGCCCTTCAGTTTATTGCTCCATCCGAGACCGCAGGAAATCGCAGCGAATTGTGGACGCAACCCAGACCGTCACACAAACCAACCTCCCTTCCATCGACTCCATCTACACCTCGCGCTGCCTGTGCAAGGCCAGCAGCATAATCAAGGACCAGTCTCACCCCGGCCACTCCCTCTTCTCCCCTCTCCCATCGGGCAAAAGGTACAGAAGTGTGGAAACGCACACCTCCAGATTCAGGGACAGTTTCTTCCCAGCTGTTATCAGGCAACTGAACCATCCTACCACAACCAGAGAGCAGTGCTGAACTACTATCTACCTCATTGGTGACCCTCGGACTATCCTTGATCGGACTTTGCTGGCTTTACCTTGCACTAAACGTTGTTCCCTTATCATGTATCTGTACACTGTGGACGGCTCAATTGTAATCATGTATTGTCTTTCCGCTGACTGGTTAGCACGCAACAAAAGCTTTTCACTGTACCTCGGTACACGTGACAATGAACTATAGACAATAGATGCAGGAGGAGGCCATTCGGCCCTTCGAGCCAGCACCGCCATTCACCGTGATCATGGCTGATCATCCACAATCAGTACCCCCTTCCTGCCATCTCCCCATACCCCCTGATTCTGCTATCCTTAAGAGCTCTATCTAGCTCTCTCTTGAAAGCAACCAGAGAATTGGCCTCCACTGCATTCTGAGGCAGAGAATTCCACAGCTTCACAACTCTCTGGGCAAAAACGTTTTTCCTCATCTCCGTTCTAAATGGCCTACCCCTTATTCTTCAACTGTGGCCCCTGGTTCTGGACTCCCCCAACATCGGGAACATGTTTCCTGCCTCTAGCGTGTCCAATCCATTAATAATCTTAAATGCTTCAATGAGGTCACTTAATAATCTTATCTGTTTGAATAACGAAACTGAACTGAACTGAGGGTTTAGAACTGGAACAAAACACAAAGTGCCGGAGGAACTCAGCGGGTCAGGCAGCATCTGTGGAAGGAAATGGAGATGTGACGTTTTGGGTTGGGATCCTTCCTCAGTCTGAAACGTCACCCTCCACAGATGCTGCCTGACACTCTGAGTTCCTCCAACACTGTGTTGTTTGTTTATGATTTCAGCATCGCTGGTTCCTGGTGTCTCCATTTTGAATTAGAGGGTTCACCCATGTACCCGGATCAACTATAAAGATGAAGAACGTGGTCCTACGAAGGCAGAATCTTCCCCCGCTTGCAAATGCTGGGTGGCGCAGCGGTAGAGTTGCTGCCTCACAGCGCCAGAGACCTGGGTTCCATCCTGACCACGGGTGCTGTCTGTACAAATTATAGGAGTAGAATTAGTCCATTCGGCCCATCGAGTCCACTCCGCCATGGCTGATCTCATCCCATTTTCCTGCCTTCTCCCCATGACCCTTGACACCCGTTCTAATCAAGAATTTGTCTATCTCTGCCTTAAAAATATCCACTGACTTGGCAATATGTTTTACAGGTTAACTACCCTCTGACTAAAGAAGTTCCTCCTCACCTCCTGTCTAAAAGAGCGCCCTTTAATTCTGAGGCTGTGCCCTCTGGTCCTAGACTCTCCCACCAGTGTAAACGTCCTCTCCACATCCACTCTATCCAGGCCTTTCACTATTCAGTAAGTTTCAATGAGGTCCCCCCTCATCCTTCTAAACTCCAGCGAGTACAGGCCCAGTGCTGTACAGAGTTTGTACGTTCTCCCCGTGACCTGCGTGGGTTTTCTCCGGGTGCTCCGGTTTCCCCCCACACTCCAATAACGTGCAGGTTATTGTAGGTCAATCGGCTTGGTATATATATATATTAAAAAGTGAAATTGTCCCTAGTGTGTGTAAGGTGGCGTTAAATGTGCGGGGATCGCTGGGCGGCACGGACTCGGTGGGCCGAAGGGCCTGTTTCCACGCTGTAACTCTAAAACTCAAAACTAAAAAACTGAACTTTAATGCCTGATTCACAATTCTCTCGGAAGCAGGGAAGGAAAAATAACTAATCTTGGATAAAATCGGGAGAAACCAAAAATCTTTTTAAAAAGCTTTGACTTTTTTTTGTGGGGAATTTCCTTTATTGAGCGCTATTAAAATCAGCAATTATGTTTTTTACTGATGTTTAAGCTAATTGGTAGTCATTTATTTCCTCTACCCATTCTGAAATGTATAACGTTTTATCAGTTCTGTTACTAATTTACCAGCTTTCTCAGTCTTTTGCTGAAAGTATAATAATTAGCCTTGCAGTCTATAAAATCCATGCTTAGCATTACGTTGATTCTGAAATCTGTCCAGAAATCTATTTGCAGTAGAAATTCAGCCTTGGACGCCCAAGGTTATGATATAGTTTGAGTATTTGAATTGAAATCTCAACATACATCTATCTCTCTATCACCAGGATGGAATTTCATACAATTCCATCTCTTAAGTGAACTGATGGTGTCCTTAGGTCAGGTATGCTGAGATTCATTTGCTGGTTGAGGTGCCCTTAAAGGGCTCACTGTTGTTAGCTGAATGCACACAAAATGTATGGGACTCCTGTGTCATTAAGTCAAAGGGGTGGTGCAGCGGTAGAGTTACTGCCTCACAGAGCCATAGTACGGGCGCTGTCTGTACGGAGTTTGTACGTTCACCCCGTGACCTGCGTGGGTTTCCTACGAGATCTTCGGTCTCCTCCCACGTTTTCCAAAGACGTGCAGGTTTGTAGGTTAATTGGCTTGGGAAAGTTGTAAACTGTCACGGGTTGTGTGTACAGGATAGCGTTGGTGTGTGGGGATCGCTGGTCGGTACGGACTCGTTGGGCCGAAGGGCCCGTTTCCGCGCTGTGTCTCTAAACAAAAACATCGAGTCATACAGCATGGAAACAGGCCCTTCTTGGTTCTTGCTTCTTGGTCCTCCAAAATATTCCAAATGGAATTTAAACTGGAGCCCATGCCGACCAACATACCCCGAGTACAGTCGTCCCACCTGCCTGCGTTTGGTCCATATCCCTCCAAACATTAGACGACACAGATGCTCCTCGACTGACGATGCTTCCACGTGATATTTTGAATTTACGCTGGTGCAAAGGCGATGCACGTTCTGTATAAACCGTGCTTCAAGTGTTGAATTTTGATCTTCTCCCGGGCGAGTGATATGCGGTACGATACTCTCTCGTGATGCCGGGCCACGGCAGTGAGCCACAGCTCCCAGTCAGCCGACCGGCTACGATGTTGGGTGGGTTAGGTGACTGTGGTGTTGGGTAGGTTAGGTGGCTGTGATGTTGGGTAGGTTAGACTAGGCTATGATGTTGGGTAGTTTAGGTGGCTGTGATGTTGGGTAGGTTAGGTGGCTGTGATGTTGGGTAGGTTAGACTAGGCTATGATGTTGGGTAGGTTAGGTGGCTATGATGTTCGTAGGTTAGGTGGCTTGTATACACTGGAATTTAGAAGGATGACAGGGGATCTTATCGAAACATAAGATTATTAAGGGGTTGGACACGTTAGAGGCAGGAAAGATGTTCCCAATGTTGGGGGAGTCCAGAACCAGGGGCCACAGTTTAAGAATAAGGGGTAGGCCATTTAGAACGGAGATGAGGAATAACTTTTTCAGTCAGAGAGTTGTAAATCTGTGGAATTCACTGCCTCAGAAGGCAGTGGAGGCCAATTCTCTGAATGCATTCAAGAGAGAGCTAGATAGAGCTCTTAAGGATTGCGGAGTCAGGGGGTATGGGGAGAAGGCAGGAACGGGGTACTGATTGAGAATGATCAGCCATGATCACATTGAATGGTGGTGCTGGCTTGAAGGGCCGAGTGGCTTCCTCCTGCACCTATTGTCTATTGTCTATTGTCTATTGTTAGGTGGCTGTGATGTTGGGTAGGTTAGGTGGCTGTGATGTTGGGTAGGTTAGGTGGCTGTGATGTTGGGTAGGTTAGGTGGCTGTGATGTTGGGTAGGTTAGGCTAGGCTATGATGTTGGGTAGGTTAGGTGGCTGTGATGTTGGGTAGGTTAGGTGGCTGTGATGTTGGGTAGGTTAGGCTAGGCTATGATGTTGGGTAGGTTAGGTGGCTGTGATGTTGGGTAGGTTAGGTGGCTGTGATGTTGGGTAGGTTAGGTGTATTAAGTGCATTTATAACTTACGATATTTCCGATTTACGATGGGTTTATCGCAACGTAACCACATCGTAAGTCGAGGAGCGCCTGTACTTTAGACTTTACTTTAGACATTCGAGATACAGCGTGAAAACAGGCCCTTCTGCCCATCGAGTCTGTGCTGGCCAGCGATCACCCCGCACTAGCACTATCCTACACACACTAGGGACAATTTACAATTTACAGAAGCCAATTGACCTACAAACCTGTACGTCTCTGGAGTGTGGGAGGAAACCGGAGCACCCGGAGAAAACCCACGCAGGTCACGGGGAGAACGTACAAATTCCGCACAGACAGCACCCTCAGTAGGGATGGAACCCGGGTCTCTGGCACTGTGAGGCAGCAACTCTACCGCTGAGCCGCCGTGCGGTTTATAAACACTATCAGATCTTCCCTCAGGCCCCAATGCTACGATGAAAACAATCTAGGGTTTGCTCAGCCTTTCCCAGCTAATTCCCTGTAATCCAGGCAACATCCTGGTAAACCTCTTGTGAATTCTCTCCAAAGCCTCCACATCCTTTCCCCGAAGGGATAAATGATTGCCTAGTTCTGTGTTGTGTTGCTGCGTTTCATGTCTCTGTAAGGCAGCAGTAAGTAAGTAGTGCAGTTCATTGTTCCGACCCTAGTGCAGAAAACTTGCTATTGAGGGATCTTGCTATTGAGGGCGTGCAGCGTAAGGTTACCAGGTTTATCCCCGGAATAGCGGGACTGTCATATGTTGAAAGACTGGAGGGACTGGGCTTGTATACACTGGAATTTAGAAGGATGAGAGGAGATCTTATTGAAACATATAAGATTATTAAGGGGTTGGACACGTTAGAGGCAGGAAACATGTTCCCAATGTTGGGGGAATCCAGAACCAGGGGCCACAGTTTAAGAATAAGGGGTAGGGCATTTAGAACGGAGATGAGGAAACACTTTTTCAATCAGAGAGTTGTGAATCTGTGGAATTCTCTGCCTCAGAAGGCAGTGGAGGCCAAGTCTCTGAATGCATTCAAGAGAGAGCTAGATAGAGCTCTTAAGGATAGCGGAGTCAGGGGGTATGGGGAGAAGGCAGGAACGGGGTACTGATTGTGGATGATCAGCCATGATCACATTGAATGGCGGTGCTGGCTCGAAGGGCCGAATGGCCTACTCCTGCACCTATTGTCTATTGTCTAAAACACTCACAGACTCTCGTCACTTGGCAAGAACGTTCCATGCAAGCTCAATATTCATTGCCTGTTTAGTTTAGTTTAGTTTAGTTTAGTTTAGTTTAGAGATACAGTGCGGAAACAGGCCCATCGGCCCACCGAGACCGCGCCGACCAGCGATCCCCGCACACACTAATGCCACCCAACACTCTGGGTTAATTGGCTTGGTGTAAAATGTAAAGTATAGTCCCTCGTGTGTGTAGGGTGGTGTTAATGCGTGGGGATCGCTGGTCGGCGCGGACCCAGTGGGCCGAAGTGCCTGTTTCCGTGCCTGTATCTCTGAAACTATAAAACCAAAAACTACACTACGACAATTTTACACATGCACCAAGCCAATTGACCTACATACCTGCACGTCTTTGGAGTGTGGGAGGAAACCGAAGATCCGAGGGGTAATTTTTTCACACAGAGGGTGGCGGGTGTATGGAACGAGCTGCCAGAGGAGGTAGTTGAGGCTGGGATTATCCCATCGATTAAGAAACAGCTGGACAGGTACATGGATAGGACAGGTTTGGAGGGTTATGGACCAAGCGCAGGCAAGTGGGACTAGGGTAGCTGGGACATTGCTGGCCGGTGTGGGCGAGTTGGGCCGAAGGGCCTGTTTCCACACCGTATCAATCTATGACTCTATTTAATAGGAAAATCTGAAGGGTACCTTTTCTACACAAAGGGTGGTGGGTGTATGGAACGAGCTGCCTGAGGCTGATTCTATTGCGAAGTTTAGGAAAATTTGGACAGGTAAATGGCTAGAACAGGTTTGGAGGGATAAGGGACAAAAGCAGGCAGGTGGGACTAGGGTAGGTGGGGCATGTTGGTCGGTGTGGGCAAGTTGGGCCGAAGGGCCTGTTTCCACACTGTATCACTCTATGACTCTACGACCAGGAACCAAGACAGACTTCTTTCCTCTGAGACCATTAGTAAAACAAATGAGTTTTTCTGACAAATTGGGTAATTGCATCGTCATTATTACCCATTATTACCTGTAACTATTTTTAATTCCAGATTTATTAACTCAATTGAATGTAAAACCTCCAGCTGACTCAGGGCTTGCATTAAGGGCATACAAAAGTAAGAAACAAGAGGTCATAGAGTGATACGGCGTGGAAACAAGCCATTCGGCCCAACGCACCCATGCCGACCAACATGCCCCATCTACACTGGTCCCACCTGCCCGCGTTTGGCCCATATCCCTCTATAACTGTCCTATCTGTGCACCTCTAAATGTATTTTAAATGTTGTTATAGTGCCTGCCTCAACTGCCTCCTCTGGCAGCTCGTTCCATACACCTAAACACCATACATTGGGGGCAGCACGGTGGCGCAGCGGTAGAGTTGCTGCCTTACAGCGAATGCAGCGCCGGAGATACGGGTTCGATCCAGACCACGGGTGCTGTCCGTACGGAGTTTGTACGTGACATGCGTGGGTTTTCTCCGAGATCTTCGGTTTCCTCCCGCACTCCAAAGACGTGCAGGTTTGTAGATTAATTGGTTTGGTAAAATGTAAAAATTGCCCCTGGCGTGTATAGGATAGTGTTAGTGTGCGGGGATCGCTGGTCGGCGCGGACCCGGTGGGCCGAAAGGGCTGCATCTCTAAACTAAACTAAACTAAACTAAACCCACCAGCCTTTGTGTGAAAATGTTACCGTTCAGGTTCCTAGTAAGTCTTTCCCCTCTCACCTTAAACCTACATCCTCTGGTTCTTGATTCCCCAATTCCGGGCCTGTTTCCACACGGTATCTCTACGGTCTTAAGTAATGTAAGCTGCTCTGCCCAAGACACCAAATAAACTGCATAGACTTGTGGATGTAGCCCAGTCCACCCCACAGACCTGACTCCCACCCACCCCAAATTAACCGACAAAACATGCACGACTTTGGAGTACGGGAGGAAACCGGAACACCCGGACAAAAACCCACGCAGGTCACGGGGAGAACGTGCAAACTCCGTACTGACACCACCCGTAGTCAGTGCAGGAAAATAACTGCAGATGCTGGTACAAATCGAAGGTATCACAAAATGCTGGAGTAACTCAGCGGGTTCAGGCAGCATCTGCGGAGAACCCTTCTTCAGTCGAAGACCGGAAACGTCACCCATTCCTTCTCTCCAGAGATGCTGCCTGACCCGCTGAGATACTCCAGCATTTTGTGATACCACCCGTAGTCAGAATCGAACCCGGGTCTCTGGCGCTGTGAGACAGTAGTTCTATCGCTAGGCCACCTTGCCATGTTCAGTAAAAGTCTTACAACACAGTGGCACAATCAGACTCAAGTACAGGAGTGGGCAGAACAGTAGATCACACTGAGGCAGTACACAGTTTGGACTGTTTCTATTGCCTGTTGAGCAGGCAGTGAAGAAAGCCAATGGAATGTCGGCCTTCATAACAAGAGGAGTTGAGTATAAGAGCAAATAGGTCCTTCTGCAGTTGTACAGGGCCTTAGTGAGACCGCACCTGGAGTACTGGGTGCAGTTTTGGTCTCCAAATTTGAGGAAAGACATTCTTGCTATTGAGGGGGCGTGCAGCGTAGGTTTACTAGGTTAATTCCCGGAATGGCGGGACTGTCGTATGTTGAAAGACTAGAGCGGCTAGGCTTGTATACACTGGAATTTAGAAGGATGAGAGGGGATCTTATCAAAACATATAAGATTATTAAGGGGTTGGACACGTTAGAGGCAGGAAACATGTTCCCAATGTTGGGGGAGTCCACAACCAGGGGCCACAGTTTAAGAATAAGGGGTAGGCCATTTAGAACGGAGATGAGGAAAAACTTTTTCAGTCAGAGAGTTGTAAATCTGTGGAATTCACTGCCTCAAAAGGCATTGGAGGCCAATTCTCTGAATGCATTCAAGAGAGAGCTAGATAGAGCTCTTAAGGATAGTGGAGTCAGGGGGTATGGGGAGAAGGCAGGAACGGGGTACTGATTGAGAATGATCAGCCATGATCGCATTGAATGGTGGTGTTGGCTCAAAGGGCCGAATGGCCTCCTCCTGCACCTATTGTCTATTGTATATTTTCTTTTTCTTCTGTTTTAAACTGTGCCAAGATTGTGGTGACTCTGGAAGTCTTTGCCACAGGAGGCCGTGGAGGCCATCGATGGATATTCCTATGGCAGAGATTGGGAGATTCTTGATTAGTTCAGGTGTCAGGGGTTACTGGGAGAAGGCAGGGGAATGGGGTCAGGAGGGAGAGGTTGATCAGATAAGTCTACCGCTGCGCCAACGTGCCACAGCTGCACTGTTTTGTAATTTCCCATTCTATTTCCATGACTCTGTGATATGAATCTGTGGTTGTAAAGGGCTCAGCAACTTTAGATGATAAATCGTTTGAATGGAACACAATTCTCTTTGCCCTCCGTGTCAATGATAGCGTTTATTGCAAGAGGACTAGAATACTAAAAACAGGGATGTACTGCCGAGGCTCTATAAGGTGCTGGTCAGGCCGCATCTGGACTATCGTGAGCAGTTTTGGCCTCCGTATCTGAGGAAGGACGTGCTGGCTCTGGAGAGGGTCCAGAGGAGGTTTACAAGAACGATCCCAGGAATGAGTGGGTTAACATAGGATGAGCGTTTGTCGGCACTGGGCCTGTACTCCCTGGGAGTTTAGAAGGATGAGGGGGGGACCTCATTGAAACTTACTGAATAGTGAAAGGCCTGGATAGAGTGGATGTGGAGAGGTTGTTTCCACTGGTGGGAGAGTCTAGGACCAGAGGGCACAGCCTCAGAATTAAAGGACGTTCCTTTAGGAAGGAGATGAGGAGGAATTTCTTTACTCAGAGGGTGGTGAATCTGTGGAATTCATTGCCACAGAAGGCCGTGGAGGCCAAGTCAGTGGATATTTTTAAGGCAGAGATAGATAGAGTCTTGATTAGTACGGGTGTTCGAAGTTAGGGGGAGAAGGCAGGAAAATGGGGTTAGGAGGGAGAGATAGATCAGCTACGATTGAATGGTGGAGTAGACTTGATGGGCCAAATGGCCTAATTCTGCTCCTAACATATGAACGTATGAACAGTGTGTTAACTAATAGGGTCAAACAATCACTGGCAGTGGGAACTGTTAGGATATTGAGGGCGTGCAGCGTAGGTTCACCAGGTTAATTCCCGGGATGGCGGGACTGTCACATGTTGAAAGACTGGAGCGACTAGGCTTGTATACACTGGAATTTAGAAGGATGAGGGGGATCTTATTGAAACATATAAGATTATTAAGGGATTGGACACGTTAGAGGCAGGAAACATGTTCCCGAAGTTGGGGGGAGTCCAGAACCAGGGGCCACAGTTTAAGAATAAGGGGTAGGCCATTTAGAACGGAGATGAGGAAAAACTTTTTCACCCGGTGAGTTGCGAATCTGTGGAATTCTCTGCCTTAGAAGGCAGTGGAGGCCGATTCTCTGGATGCTTTCAAGAGAGAGCTAGATAGAGCTCTTAAGGATAGCGAAGTCAAGGGATATGGGGAGAAGGCAGGAACGGGGTACTGACTGTGGTTGATCAGCCATGATCACTGAATGGCGGTGCTGCCTCGAAGGGCTGAATGGCCTACTCCTGCATCTATTGTCTATTGTCTATTGATACTTGGGTCTATTAGTGAGGATTTTTGGCTCACTATACATTAACTCTATACATTGTTCTTTATCTCCCTACATCATCGTCTATGTCTTTCGTTTCCCTTTCCCCTAACTAGTCTGAAGAAGGGCATCGACACGAAACGTCACCCATTCCTTCTCTGCAGAGATGCCGCCGGTCCCGCTGAGTTACTCCAGCATTTTGGCCCATCTTCAGTTTAAACCGGCACCTGCAGTTCCTTCCTGCACATTACCAACATCTGTGGGTGTCTCTAATGCTGAACCAGACCAGTTTAGTTTAGTTTAGTTTAGAGATACAGGGCAGAAACAGGCCCTTTGGCCCATCGAGTCCGCACCGACCAGCGATCCCCGCACACTAACACTATCCTACACACACTCGGGACAATTTACAATTTTACAATTTACAATTTTAACCAAAGCCAATTAACCTACAAACCTGCACATCTTTGGAGTGTGGGAGGAAACCGGAGCATCCGGAGAAAACCCACGCTCTCACGGGGAGAACGTACAAACTCCGTACAGACATCACCCATGGTCCAGAACCAGGGGAATAAGAATAAAGGGGAGGCCATTTAAAACTGAGGTGAGAAGAAACTTTTTCACCCAGAGAGTCGTGAATTTGTGGAATTCTCTGCCACAGAGGGCAGTGGAGGCCAATTCACTGGATGAATTTAAAAGAGAGTTAGATAGAGCTCTAGGGGCTGGTGGAATCAAGGGATATGGGGAGAAGGCAGGCACGGGTTACTGATTGTGGATGATCAGCCATGATCACAATGAATGGCGATGCTGGGTCGAAGGGCCAAATGGCCTCCTCCTGCAGTTTCGATGTCGGGATGGAACCCGGGTCTCTGGCGCTGTGAGGCAACAACTCTACCGCTGCGCCACCGTGCTGCGCTAATGTGGGCAATGACTTACTTCCAGTGGGAACTGCCCGGATAGTTGGGTCTGTTATTGAAATGATGGGATATTTGGCCCACGATACACTAACAACCCTTGTGGCAGTCTCTAGTGCTGGCGCAGAACAGCTAATGAAGATGTCTCTACTCATCAGGATGCTCCCAGACAATTTAATCGTTTATGAACAATGACAGGATCTGTAGACGATGGACATTTATGAAGAAAATAAACTAACCTGAACAGAAGGCAGACAAATAATCATTGGCGTAGCGGGGGGGAGCTGCCGATGCCAGTTTAAACCGAACATATCGGACACAAATAAGGTGCTGGAGTAACTCAGCGGGACAGGCAGCCTCTCTGGAGAGAAGGAATGGGTGACGTTTCGGGTCGGGCTGACTCCAGGTGCTTAGCAGTTACAAAGTTCATAGGTTCATACGTGATGGGAGCAGAAGTAGGCCATTCGGCCCATCGAGTCCACTCCGCCATTCAATCACGCCTGATCTATCTCTCCCTCTCAACCCCATTCTCCTGCCTTCTCCCCATAACCCCTGACACCCGCACGGATCAAGAATCTGTCTATCTCTGCCTTAAAAATATCCACTGGCTTGGCCTCCACAGCCTTGAATTTCACAGATTCACCGCCCTCTGACTAAAGAAATTTCTCCTCATCTCCTTCCTAAAGGAACGTCCTTTAATTCTGAGGCTGTGCCCTCTGGTCCTAGACTCTCCCACTGGTGGAAGCATCCTCTCCACATCCACTCTATCCAGGTCCTTCACTATTGGTGAAATGGGTGATGTTTCGGTTTGAGCCCCTTCCGCCCTGCTTAGTCTGCAGAAGGGTTATGACCTGAAACGTCACCTACCCATGTTCTCCACAGATGCTGCCTGACCCGCTGAGTTACTCCAGCACTCTGTGAAACGTCACCTATCCATGTTCTCCTGAGATAATGCCTGACCCGCTGAGTTACTCCAGCACTCTGTGTCTTCCTTGGTAAACCAACACATGACATGCAAAGGATAGGCTCGGTCTGGTGAGTTATCAAACGGCACGGTGGAGCAGCGGTAGAGTTGCTGCCTCACAGCGACAGAGATAGTGGTCCAGGAGAAGTCGTTGGTTATATTGACCACGAGGAATCTGCAGTCTCTCGTAGGGTTGCCAACTGTCCGGTATTAGCCGGGACATCCCGCATTTTGGGCTAAATTGGTTTGTCCCGTATGGGACCGGCCTTGTCCCATATTAGGCCCGGGGGGCGCTGAAGGCCCGGACACTGTAGGTCCGGACACTGTAGGCCCTGGGGACGCTGAAGGCCCGGACACTGTAGGCCCGGACACTGTAGGCCCGGACACTGCAGGTCCGGACACTGTAGGCCCGGACACTGTAGGCCCCGGACACTGTAGGCCTGGACACTGTAGGCCCGGACACTGTAGGCCCGGACACTGCAGGCCCGGACACTGTAGGCCCCGGACACTGTAGGCCTGGACACTGTAGGCCCGGACACTGCAGGCCCGGACACTGTAGGCCCCGGACACTGTAGGCCTGGACACTGTAGGCCCCGGACACTGTAGGCCCGGACACTGAAGGCCCGGACACTGTAGGCCCCGGACACTGCAGGCCCGGACACTGTAGGCCCGGATGGTGTAGGCCCTGGGACCACTGTACTCCCGGACAGTGTAGGTCTGGAGGCCCGGTCTCCGCTTAATGGAGGTTGCCTAGCAACCCGCCTCCCGACCGCCATTGGTGGAACGGGAGCACGTGGCCGCTGGAAGGGTGAGGTCACGTGGTGAACGTCACCTTGTCCCTTATTTGGGAGCGAGATAGTTGGCAACCCCCCGGTCTCTCTCCTTCCATTTCTCCCCATCCGCTTTCATCTTCAAAATCTACTGTTCCATTATCTCTCACTTAAATTATATTCAAATGCTTCTGCTGGAACCACGACAGGAGACAAAGACGGATCACGGAGAGAAGGAAAAAACGCTCGCAAGAAAGCAAGCAATGGAATCAAAGCCGGGCCATTTAAAACTAATTAAAACTTCTAAAGATATTTTTTCGTCTCTTTTTTTTTCTTGTGGAGATTTTTCAAGGTGAGCCCAAATCCTACTCCTCGAGCAAATTGTCTTGTTTAATACGACGTTTCCTGCAATTGTGTTTCTTTGCAGAAACGGCAGCGAGCGAAGGTTAAACAGACAAAGCCTACTTTGTGAGGAATCGGATTTTGAAGAGTTTAATTTCCACAATGAACACCAATTACTTAGTGTAACAAGACCACCCAATTAGAACGTTCATTAATTATATAATAACCACGCATTCTGGCGGTGAATATGAGATATGAATTCAAGGGCTTTTCAAAAGACATTAGTTCGGCCTGAGGTGACTAGAATTCTTTCGCTGCGTGCTACGAGGATTTTGTTGATGACTTACTTTGCATTCATTGACAGACAGTTTTTCATTTTAGTGTAGTTTAGTTTTGAGACACAGCGCAGAAACAGGCCCTTCGGCCCACCGAGTCCGTGCCGACCAGCGGTAAGATACGATGTAATACTATCGGGTACGATAGAACGTTATTTGTACCGGGGGGGGAACTGGTCTGTCAATGTGATGTGCAAAGATTGGGGGTGGGAGTCAGTCTCAGTCTAACCCACGACAGAAGGGGGAGGAGTTGTACAGTTTGATAGCCACAGGGAAGAAGGGTCTCCTGTGGCGTTCTGTGCTGCATCTCGGTGGGACCAGTCTGTTGGTGAAGGTGCTCCTCAGGTTGGTCAGTGTGTGTCATGGAGGGGGTGAGCTGTATTGTCCAGGATGCTCCGCAGTTTGAGGAGCTTCCTCCCCTCCAAGACCCACCTCCCGTGAATCCAACTCCACCCCCTGGACGGAGCCAGCCTTCCCAATGAGATTGTTGATCCTGTTCTTGTGCAGGGCCTCAGCGTTATAGACAATAGACAATAGACAATAGGTGCAGGAGGAGACCAATCGGCCCTTCGAACCAGCACCGCCATTCAATGTGATCATGGCTGATCATTCTCAATCAGTACCCCGTTCCTGCCTTCTCCCCACACCCCCTGACTCCTCTATCCTTAAGAGCTCTATCCAGCTCTCTCTTGAATGCATTCAGAGAATTGGCCTCCACTGCCTTCTGAGGCAGAGAATTCCACAGATTCACAACTCTCTGACTGAAAAGGTTTTTCCTCATCTCAGTTCTAAATGGCCTACCCCTTATTCTTAAACTGTGGCCCCTTGTTCTGGACTCCCCCAACATTGGGAACATGTTTCCTGCCTCTATCGTGTCCAACCCCTTAATAATCTTATACATTTCGATAAGATCTCCTCTCATCCTTCTAAATTCCAGTGTATACAAGCCTAGTCGCTCCAGTCTTTCAACATATGATAGTCCCGCCATTCCGGGAATTAACCTAGTAAACCTACGCTGCACGCCCTCAATAGCAAGAATAGAGAGCGTGCAAACTCCGTACAGACAGCACCCGAAGTCGGGATGGAACCCGGGACTCCGGCGCTGTGAGGCAGCAACTCTACCCACTGCGTCACCGTGCCAAGAAACAGTCCCTGCTGAGCTACTCCAGGTTTTCGTAGGAAAATAACTGCAGATGCTGGTACAAATCGAAGGTATCACAAAAAGCTGGAGTAACTCAGCGGGCCAGGCAGCATCTCAGGGGAGAAGGAATGGGTGACGTTTCGGGTCGAGACCCTTCTTCGGTGTAAACCAGCATCTGCACTTCCATACGGCACATCTCCAAACACCTAACATGGATTGAAAGTTCGAAAACAACAAATAAGGGTATAAAGATGATTCCGATTACATTGCAGTGTTCTCGTGACAGTGGAATCTACTCTCGCACTGCCAGAGTACATTTGTACGTTTTAATTATCCTTGCGTGTTAATGTTCACAGTGACCTTGCTGTATTCCCTCCGAGAAGCAGTACCAATGTTGTGCCATGACTGATTAAAAGTGAAGTGGGTCAAACTGCTCAGGCCATAGAGAATAACAATATTCTCCTGGTTTAGAGCTATCAGACGTTGGTGAGACCTCATTTAGAGTATTGTGTTCAGTTCTGCGCACCATGTTATAGGAAAGACATTGTCACGCTTGATAGGATACAGAGAAGATTTACGATGATGTTGCCAGGACTAGAGGGTGTGAGCTTCAGGGAGAGGTTGAGCAGGCTGGGTCTCTATTCCACGGAGCGCAGGAGGATGAGGGGAGATCTTATAGAGGTGTACAAAATCATGAGAGGAATCGATCGGGTAGATCTTTTACCCAGAGTAGGGGAATCGAGGACCAGAGGACATAGATTCAAGGTGAAGGGGAAAAGATTTAACAGGGATCCGAGGGGTACCTTTTCCACACAGAGGGTGGTGGGTGTATGGAACGAGCTGCCAGAGGAGGTAGGTGAGGCTGGGACTATCCCATCGTTTAAGAAACAGTTGGACAGGTGCATGGATAGGACAGGTTTGGAGGGATATGGGCCAAGCGCAGGCAGGTGGGACTAGCGTAGCTGGGACATTGTTGGCCGGTGTGGGCGAGTTGTGCCGAGGGTCCTGTTTCCACACTGTGTCACTCGATGACTCTCTATGACTCTAAGGGTCTCGACACGAGGCGTTACCCGTTCCTTCTCCCCAGAGATGCTGCCTGTCCCACTGAGTTACTCCAGCGTTTTGTGTCTGTCAGCATAGAACCAGTTCTCACAGCCCACCGAGTCCGCGCTGTCCAGTGATACAGGAACACAGAGCTTTATTGTCATTCAATACCGAGATACCGAACAAAATTACATTCCCAGCAGTCACAGAACAGAAAAAACAAAGAACACAAGACACACGACCCCAACACAAACATCCATCACAGTGACTCCAAACACCCCCTCCCTGTGATGGAGGCAAAACAACTTCCTCTCTCTTCCCCCATGCCCCTCCCACGGACAGACAGCTCGACCCCCACCGAGGCGACCGACCCGCACAGCCCCCGCAAGGAGATGGGAAGTCCCCGCGGCCGAGCCGCACCGGGCGCTGGAAAGTCCCGCGGCCGTACCGGACGATGGAAGGCCCCGCGGCCGAGCTGCACCGGGCGATGGAAGGCCCCGCGGCCGAGCTGCACCGGGCGATGGAAGGCCCCGCGGCCGAGCCGTACTGGGCAATGATAAGTCCCGCGGCCGAGCCGTACTGGGCAATGATAAGTCCCGCGGCCGAGCCGCGCCGGCGATGTTAAGTCCCACGGCCGAGCCGTACTGGGCGATGATAAGTCCCGCGGCCGAGCCGTACTTGGCGATGATAAGTCCCGCGGCCGAGCCGTACTGGGCAATGATAAGTCCCGCGGCCGAGCCGCGCCGGCGATGTTAAGTCCCGTGGCCGAGCCGTACTGGGCAATGATAAGTCCCGCGGCTGAGCCGTACCGGGCGATGGTAAGTCCCGCGGTCGTACCGGGCGATGGAAGGCCCCGCGGCTGAGCTGCACCGGGCGATGAAAGGCCCCGCAGCCGAGCTGCACCGGGCGATGGAAGGCCCCACGGCCGAGCCTCGCCCCGAGGAAGAGACCTAAAAAAAGAAAGGTTTCCCCCACCCCACCCCACCACCCCCTACCCCACCCCACCCCACCACCCCCTACCCCACCCCACCCCACCCCCCCACCCCCCCCACACATACACAGCCATAAACAAAAACAAAACCACCCCAACACCAACACACAAACAAAAAGGGAAAAAAGACAAACAGACTGCCAGCGAGATGCAGCCGTTAGGCGCCGCCACACGTGAGTTATCCCCACATATTAGCACTATTCCACACACTAGGGCCAACTTACAGAGGGCCAATTAACCTACAAACATGTACCTTTTTGCGATGTGGGAGTCTGTCCAACATCCCCCTGTGATTCACACCCCCTAATCCAGGCATCGTTCTTTAGTTTAGTTTAGTATATTATTGTCACGTGTACTGAGGTAGAGTGAAAAGTCTTTTAGTTTAGCTTAGAGTTTAGTTCAGTGATACAGTGCGGAAACAGGCCCTTCGGCCCACCGGGCCCACGCCGACCAGCGATCCCCGCACACTTACACTATTCCCTACACACACTGGGGACAATTTTACATTTATACCAAGCCAATTAACCTACAAACCTGCACGTCTTTGGAGTGTGGGAGGAAACCGAGGATCTCGGTGTAAACCCACGTGGGTCACGGGGAGAACGTACAAACTCCGTACAGACAGCGCCCGTAGTCGGGATTGAACCCGGGACTCTGGCGCTGTGAGGCAGTAACTCTACCGCTGCGCCACCGTGCTACCCCGGTTTTTGTTTACGTGCTATACAGCTAAAGGAAAGGCCCATACATGATTACAATCGAACTGTCCACAGCATACAGATACAGGATAAAGGGAATAATGTTTAGTGCAAGGTACAGTCCAGTGAAGTTTGATTAAGGATTGTTTAAGGGACTGCAATGAGGTAGACGGGAGGTCAGGACCGCTGTCTAGATGGTGAGAGTGTGGTTCAGTTGCCTGGTGGTATTCTGGCAATACTCCATGTTGGATTCATTGAACTAGACACCAATCAGCCAAAACATTATGACCACTGACAGGCAAAGTGAATAACATTGATTACCTTGTTACAATGGCACCTGTCAAGGGGTGGGATATATTAGGCAGCAAGTGAACAGTCAGTTCTTGAAGTTGACGTGTTGGATGCAGGAGAAATGGGCAGGAATAAAGACCTGAGCGACTTTGACAAGGGCCAAATTGTTCTGGCCAGACGACTGGGTCAGAGCATCTGTGAAACGGCAAGGCTTGTGGGGTGCTCCCGGTCAGCAGTGGTGAGTACCGACCGACAGTGGTCCGAGGAGGGACAAACCACAAACTGGCAACAGACAGGGTGTTGAGCGCCCAAGGCTCATCAATGTGCGAGGGCAACGAAGGCGATCCCGTCTGGTCCGAACCGACAGAAGGTCGACTGTGGCACAAGTCACAGAAGATGTTAATGGTGGTCACGGGAGGAATGTGTCACAATACACAGTGCATCGCACCCTGCTGCGTATGGGGCTGTGTGTGCCATCAGACCGGTCAGAGTGCCCGTGATGACATTACGTTTTGGCTCATCAGTGCCACACAAGTTAAAGCAGCTTCTCTGTGTCTGCGTTACTCCACCAATATCACACTCGGCTGAACCCAGGGCTTGTGTCTAATTACTTGTTCATGATGAGCTGCCAGTTCATCCTCCCAACCGACACACACGGAATCACAGAGTCACCTTGTCGTGGGCAGCGTATCGTCACGTGCAAGACATCAAGGAAAGTATTCAAGAAGCAAATGAGTTATGGCAAAGTTTCTGCCATATCCGTTGTTTCGAGGTGATAAGGTTCATAAGTGAAGGGAGCAGAATTCGGCCATTCGGCCCATCAAGTCTGCTCCGCCATTCAATCATGGCCGACCTGTCTCTCCCTTCTCGGGCGGCACGGTGGCGCAGGTGATAATGTTAGGAGTGGAGTTTGTTCCACAGACAAAGCGAGAGATGGAGAAGAGGAATCTTTAAAAATATGGCGGTCACGGTGGCGCAGCGGTAGAGTTGCCGCCTTACAGCGAATGCAGCGCCAGAGACCCGGGTTCCATCCCGACCACGGGTGCGGTCTGTACGGAGTTTGTACGTTCTCCCCGTGACCCGCCTGGGTTTTATCCGAGATCTTCGGTTTCCTCCCACACTCCAAAGACGTGCAGGTTTGTGGGTTAATTGGCTTGGTGTAAGTGTAAATTGTCCCTAGTGTGTGTGTAGGATGGTGTTAGTGTGCGGGGATCGCTGGACGGCGCGGACTCGATGGGCCGAAGGGCCTGTTTCCGCGCTGTATCTCTGACGTTTAAAGTCTAAAGGTTGAAGTGGGACTGATCCTCTCAATGCGGTCGTGTGATCGTCCAGGCAACTCTGATGCAACAGTTAAAACAAGAACAGCCGAGGACTCTTGGCCTGAGCAGCAGAGGCACTGAATGCACCAAAGCAGATGGCGAACCTTCCTAACGCCCTGCCACAGTGTCTTCCATGGACTGTTGCCCGGTTCTGTGCAGAGTGCTTCGGGAGAGAGTCGAGGATTTGGAGAAAACCCAGAAGCGATTTATTGAAATGTCACCAGAAGTGGGGATCTCGATTTTTCAGTCAGAGAGTTGTGAATCTGTGGAATTCTCTGCCTCAGAAGGCAGTGGAGGCCAATTCTCTGAATACATTCAAGAGAGAGCTAGATAGAGCTCTTAAGGATAGCGGAGTCAGGGGGTATGGGGAGAAGGCAGGAACGGGGTACTGATTGAGAATGATCAGCCATGATCACATTGAATGGCGGTGCTGGCTCGAAGGGCCGAATGGCCTCCTCCTGCACCTATTGTCTATTGTCTATTGTCTATCTTTGGCTTAAACCAGCATCTGCAGTTCCTTCCTAAACATCTTGATTCCTGTGACGTGACTCGCCCAACATACTAGTCTCTGAACCTGGAGGTGTGGGTTTCCACACTTCTACTGCTTCAGTCTTTCCGCTGACTGCACAGCATGAAATAGAAAGCTGTTCGCTGTACCTCGGTGCCCATGACGGTAAGCTAAAGGCGAACTAAACTCTCTTCACACGAGGGAACCAAGTGTAGATCTGATGGTGTTGCCAACTGTCACTCAGGCCACATCACAAGGGGATGGGAAAACGTCTGGGACACGAAAACAAAACCGGCTTTAAAATAACTTCCAGAACTTCAAAAATAGTCAGCCTCAAGTGTTGAATCCAATTTGTGTGTTTAACTCCACGATAATTCATCTGCGACTCATGCAATATGCAACGAATCATCTTATTTACTTGTGGATTGTTTGTCCTCTGGATTATTTTCCTTCAGATATCATTACCAGTTCCTTGACTGAGACGTTTGGTGTGTGTGTGTGTGTGTGTGTGTGTGTGTGTGCGTGCGTCTGTGTGCGTGTGTGTGTGTGTGTGTGCGTCTGTGTGCATGTGCGTCTGTGTGTGTGTGTGTGCGTGCGTCTGTGTGCGTGTGCGTGTGCGTGTGTGTGCGTGTGTGTGTGCGTGTGTGTGAGTGTGCGAGTGTGCGTGAGTGTGTGTGTGTGCGTGTGTGTGTTAGTGTGTGTGTGTGTGAGTGCGTGCGTGCGCGTGCGTGCGCGTGCGTGAGTGTGTGTGTGTGCATGTGTGTGCGTGTGCGTGAGTGTGTGTGCTTGTGTGTGCTTGTGTGTGTTAGTGTGTGTGTGTGCGCGTGCGTGCACCTGAGTGTGTGTGTTTGTGTGTGTGCATGTGCATGAGTGTGCGTGTATGTGTGCGTGTGCATGAGTGTGTGTGCGTGTGTGTGAGTGTGTGTGTGTGC
>NC_135963.1:3087473-3089973 GCF_053455715.1 Rhinoraja longicauda
TTTACCTTACACTAAACGTTATTCCCTTATCATGTATCTGTACACTGTAGACGGCTCGATTGTAATCATGTATTGTCTTTCCACTGACTGGCTAGCACGCAACAGAAGCTTTTCAATGTACCTCGGTACACGTGAGTCTTCTTCAGACTCGACCCGTAACGTCACCCATTCCTTCTCTCCAGACATGCTGCCTGTCCCGCTGAGTTACTCCAGCGTTTTGTGTCTTTCTGAACTGAACTTCTTCGTTCGTGTCCATCATCCATGTTTCAGATGTTGACATCACTGTTATCGTCCGTCCTGAAAAGGGAGCCAGCTTCCGGCCACAATCAGTGGGAGCCATCACTTGTTCAATAGATGATGGTGGTAGCAGAATTAGCTCAGGACACTTCCATTCTGAGGAAGGACATTCTTGCTATTGAGGGCGTGCAGCATAGGTTCACTAAGTTAATTCCCGGAATGGCGGGACTGTCGTATGTTGAAAGACTGGAGCGACTAGGCTTGTATACACTGGAGTTTAGAAGGATGAGAGGGGATCTTATTGAAACATATAAGATAGTTAAGGGGTTGGACACGTTAGAGGCAGGAAACATGTTCCCAATGTTGGGGGAGTCCAGAACCTGGGGCCACAGTTTGAGAATAAGGGGTAGGCCATTTAGAACGGAGATGAGGAAAAACATTTTCAGTCAGAGAGTTGTGAATCTGTGGAATTCTCTGCCTCAGAAGGCAGTGGAGGCCAATTCTCTGAATGCTTTCAAGAGAGAGCTAGATAGAGCTCTTAAGGATAGCGGAGTCAGGGGGTATGGGGAGAAGGCAGGAACGGGGTACTGATTGAGAATGATCAGCCATGATCACATTGAATGGTGGTGCTGGCTCGAAGGGCCGAATGGCCTCTTGTCTATGGCCTCCTGCCCCTATTGTCTATTGTCCATTGTCCATTGTCCATTGTCCATTCCAGTTTCCAGCCCCATGATGTGGACACTTCTGCTATGGGGCCGTTCGAACTGAACTGAGTTCCTGGTGAATCCATCTCGGTTACTCTTCTGAGGGAAGTTGGTATGTTTGTGAAAGTTGAAGTCTATCCCTGAAGCAGGGTGTTGTTAGCGATGGGCTCCTTGTTGCAAATAGTCTTCTCCATTAAGACAGTAATGATCTCTTATTCCATTAAGCCTTATTTTGTGTACTAGAAGCAGCAACTGTAATAATGATAATTCTGCCACACATGATTACAATAATGGTGGAGCAGCGAGTTTAACAACAGCCCAAAGCTCTGCTGAATAGATGATTTAAACATTGGCAGGCATCCTATTCCTACATCTGTCTCTGAGCATTGCAGAACAGTTTGGGTTCTGCATAATTACACCAAAGATTGATAACACAACACTGACTAAACATTTTGATAAGCGGGGGAAAAAAAAGCACTCTCCTATTCAATCGAGTCGTAGAGAGTGATACTGCGTGGAAACAAGCCCTTCGGCCCAACTTGCCCATGCCAGCCAACATGTCCCAGCTACACTAGTCCCACCTGCCCGCGTTTGGCCCGTATCCCTCCAAACCTGTCCTATTATCTCAATGGAGTTAGGTTAGGTAAGGGGGAGGTGCAGCGAGACCTGGGTGTCCTTGTACAACAGTCACTGAAAGTTGGCGTGCCTGTACAGCAGGCAGTGAAGAAAGCTAATGGCATATTGGCCTTCATAACAAGAGGATTTCAGTATAGGAGTAAAGAGGTTCTTCTACAGTTGTATAGGGCCCTGGTAAGACCACATCTGGAGTATTGTGTAGAGTTTTGGTCTCCTAATTTGAGGAAGGACATCCTTGTAATTGAGGCAGTGCAGCGTAGGTTCACGAGATTGATCCCTGGGATGGCGGGACTGATATATGAGGAAAGATTGGAAAGACTGGGCTTGTATTCACTGGAGTTTTGAAGGATGAGAGGGGATCTTATAGAAACATATAAAATTATAAAAGGACTGGACAAGCTAGATGCAGGAAAAATGTTCCCAATGTTGGGCGAGTCCAGAACCAGGGGCCACAGTCTTAGAATAAAGGGGAGGCCATTTAAAACTGAGGTAAGAAGGAACTTTTTCACCCAGAGAGTTGTGAATTTGTGGAATTCTCTGCCACAGAGGGCAATGGAGGCCAAATCAATGGATGGATTTAAGAGAGAGTTAGATAGAGCTCTAGGGGCTAGCGGAATCAAGGGATATGGAGAGAAGGCAGGCACGGGTTACTGATTGTGGACGATCAGCCATGATCACAATGAATGGCGGTGCTGGCTCGAAGGGCCGAATGGCCTCCTCCTGCACCTATTTGCTATGTTGCTATGTTTCTATGTTTCTATCCCAGCGACCCTGTATGAAGGAACTGCAGATGCTGGTTTCAACCGAAGATAACTCAGTGGGACAGGCAGCATCTCTGGAGAGAAGGAATGGGCGACGTTTTGGGTCAAGACCCTTCTTCAGTCTGAAACGAAACGTCACCCATTCGTTCTCCCTTGAGAGAT